>NC_135390.1:9406702-9664202 GCF_051989625.1 Stigmatopora argus
CATGAGGTTCCCTTGCAATGTATTAAATAACCATTGGACCTAATCTGCTTTTATTTCTTGTAAATGTGGTGTAATGTTGATTTTTTTAAAACCACAAGAGTCACTTTACAACCACAGTGCAGTTATTATTATTATTTTTTTCCTCTCTCTGTATTGACAGTGTTGCTTGGTGTGATGCACATTTTTGGAATTAAATTACCTAGCAACATGGAAAAATATGTTCCACTTTCAGTATCTATTGCATCATTCTTTTTATACTTCTAATGATTTCAAATGATGTGTCAATTTTATTGCACATTTAATTTTGAAAACAATAATAGTACATATCTTTTCTATACATTTTTACCAGACTTTTAGTATATAAAAATGTCACAGGATGGGAATCCATTATATAAAGTATTGTAGAGTTCTATTTTATTTTTCCAGTGCCCTCTGCTGTTATAATGCAGTAGTGATGCTGTAGTTAGAATAGTGGCTTTCAGTGGGGTCACGGAGGTCATTTAAGTGATGGTTGGGTTCCTCATATGAACACAGGCTGTCAGATCACATGACGAGGCATGTAAATCAATAGGTTACAAGCTTTGAATGTAGCATTGGCTTTACTCTAAGTGGGAGTTGCCTCGGCTGTTGACATGCGGATGAAGTTAATGATTTACGCATGCTGTTGGCATTTTCCAGATACTCTTGGTTCTCCGTGATTCTATTACTCCACCCCCACAAATCACTCTTGCCCGAGCACCGCCTAAACTATGTTGTGGAGACATGCGTAAGCACTGGCTTTCTATTTTGAGCTAAATGAAAAGGAGGCTTGGCACTTGGACTCAGCCAAAAGGAAACCCAGTTCACTTTCAGCATCTACAAAGGAAACTAATTGTGTTTTGTTGTTGTCAATGTTGAAAAATATTGTCAAAAAGCCACAAACTTTGAAGAATCTTATTTTTTTTAAAGTACTAATCATTGTGTGTCTGTCTTGGTTGTTCTCCTGTTGTCATTTTGAACAGAAACTGCAACCATGACTCACTCTGTGCGCGTACGACTAAAAAACACCCAGAGCCTAAAATAAAAAAGAATTTCCGAACTAGTTTCCAGATATAAAACAACACAATGAATAGCCAGTGTTACGCACATTTGTCCACAACCATTTCCTGGAATGTAAAACGAAAGGCCTACAGCTTTCAAAGTGATTCAAATATGCTTAAATGCCTTTTTAACAACCTTTTTTCAGCATTTACAAACAGTAGCATTAAACAAATTCAAAACCGCAGTAAGGAATGATTTTAGAAACTGCATTTTAGGGTTTATGTATTTCCAAACTTGTATTTTCCGAATTACAAGGCTCTCAGGGGGTACTGGAGCCTATCTCAACTTTGAAGTAAAGTTAACCGGAATATTCCGACTCCAAAGAAGTCAAGATATTGACTAAACTACAGTATAAATGCAAAGTAGCACTGGGTGTTAAAATAGGATTTTACTGGAAATTATTTACAATTCATATAAGGAAATCCAAATATTAATGCCTTTTTTTCATGAGAATATTCTGATTGGCAGAGAGTAGGTGATCTAAGGACACAACACCACTGCAATGTTATAGATCATTATTATAAGATTGTGAAGCTATAAATTTAAAGTGTAATCAGAACTGTGCAAGCTTTTACTTTAATTCGTAGAGCTACTAACCGTCCCCATCTTCTTACCCTGAGGGAAAGTACAGAAAGGGATAAAATGTGCAGTAATATTTCCAAGAAGCTATAATGAGGTCGTCCTCCATGTGAATTGCTTGATCTTATACTGTGGCCATTAACTGATCATAATCGCTCACTAGGCTCTTTCAGCCTGTCATACTCCCTGCCACTGAACTGTGGACACGTTTGTAGCCGTCTATCTTTATGTGGACGAGAGACTGTGGAGCGGTCTTGTTGCCATGGCAGCAAGCACATTTTCACATTCTCCCCACATAGCGTTGGAGCGTTGGTGCTGCTACTTCTGAACCTGAGCCCTGCCACAGCCTGAGGAAGGTCTGCTCTCAGACAGAACCTCGCCAAGCTGGTTTACCACCCACTCTGCTAACACATGCTCCTATAATGCTGCCACCCACTCTGTTCTACATTTTCTATTTTACTAATGCAAAGGATTTCCCCAGGGTGCCCCCTCCCCACCCTCCTGCCTTCTGTGGTAGGACAAAATACAATAGCACATACAGTGGCTACAGTACACACAGTGGTTGACTTCTAAGTTTTAAAAAAAGCTTTATATATTTCTAGACTAGCTATTTCATGTACAGAATGATGCCGTGAAAGGCAAACATTATGAAAAACAATCAAACATTCATTTTTTTAGGAATGTAGGATGGCGTTAAATTACAGCATGCACTTAAAAACGTACAACTTTCCAATTCAAAACCTCAAAATAGTTAGTTAAAACTTTTTTAACCACTATTACAACGTGGTACCCTATAATAAAGATAAAAGTTTTACTTGTTAACAAAAAAGTACGCTGGAATTTCCTTTTCCACCCCTCCAATAATGTCATTTATGCGAAGTAAACAAACTAAATTGAACACGGCGCTTACGTCATGCAAATTTCAACACACCCTAGTTAATAGTTGTAAGAATATTTAGCAGGCTTCCACGCATCTATTTCTTAGCTTTTTTTTTGCAATGCAACAAGTGAATGCAGAATCTGAGCGTCAAATGCCTTATTTATAAGTTTTAAGTTTGCCAAATTAATAATCATTCAGCTAGAGTTCAATTTTTTTTCATTGAGCAGTTTTGGAGTTGCTTCTAGCTGTGTGCATCATGTTGTCTGTCCCTTGTGTTTGGGAATTGCAACATGTCAGGACATGTCTACTAACACACTTAGAGGACGATCTCACAGCAACGGTGTGTTGAGGAAACCGAGCAGTCAAAGGCCAGTGATGATAGCTGGATTCCATTTACTTTGGACACCAACAGCTTTTCAAGGTAACCTGCTTGAACACTTTCTCTAGACTCAAGGTTTTTAATATATACATATTTTTCCTGTTGAAAGGTTATACCCAAAGCTAACTTGGAATTTTGAGCAGGTTAAGATCACAATCTATAGTATTAGATTTAGCAAAAGATAGAAACCACTGGAGATTTTCTGCAGTGTATTGCTGTTGCCTAAAGTACGAATTACAGTGCATTGGAGAGTGTAGTGCACATGTGTCAAAGTGGTGGCCCGGGGGCCAAATCTGGCCCGCCGCATCATTTTGTGTGGCCCGGGAAAGTAAATCATTGGTGCCGACTTTCTGTTTTAGGATCAAATTAAAATGAAGAGTATAGATGTATATTAAATTTCCTGATTTTGTCCCTTTTAAATCAATAATTGTAATTTTTTAATCATTTTTTTCTGTTTTTAGTTCAAAAATCATTTTGTAAAATATAAAAAAATAATAAAAAAAGCTAAAATAAACATTAATTAAATCTATAAAAACTGAATATTCAGGGCTTTTAATCCGGTTCTTTTAATCCATTTATAAAAAAAAATCTAAATATTATATCTAAAATGGTCCGGCCCACAAGAATTCAAGTTGACGTTAAAGCGGCCAGGCGAACCAACCCGAGTCTGACACCCCTGGTGTAGTTTATGTGGGTGTTAGATACTGCTGGATTGTAAGGATAAAGCAGTATAGTGACTTCTTAAAACAGTATAAAACTCTAACTAACAGCTTGATATTCATGACTGCTGTTACTATTATTTTGCTGATGACAATTGACTGTACAACATTGACTGAAATTGCTTTCATGCATGGTTCAATAGATATAAGATTTGCACAAGTTTGCCGTAGGAGTTGGAATTGTTTTAGAAATGCATATGATAGTGAAAAAATATTACATCAAACTGACTGACAATGCTATCAATCTTTACAGTAGACTCAACCATGACTGTAAGCATGACATTCATTGCTGGAATGGCCTCTTGTTTTTTGTTACCTTCACCTCACCTTCTATATTTTGCTTCTTCTTTAACATTATAATAAAATAAAAAATGAGTCATGATAAAAAAATGTTATGTAGTAATCTGACTCACATTCATAGCATAAAAAAGTGTCACTCACCATGTCACTGAACACTTTGAGCCCACCTCAGAGTCCCACCCACTCTGCTTCCTTTTGAAGTAGTCCCTAATTTTCTTGCTCTTTTACATTGGGCAACGTCGTTTTAAATAGTTTTTTTTTCTCACACATTTCCCCCAAATTATTTGTATTTCTTTGATTTTGAACAACTGAGTCAAAACAAGCCCAAACCTTTGTTCATAATGAAAATTTGGCAAAACAACAACTTGTTGTCCTGAAAAAGCATGGTGACCGTTCCTATCTGATCAAAAGACCTCACAAGGTACACTACAGTATTAGTCTGTGTATAAGTGTATGATTTTGTTGGATTTTCTTCCTCCTTGCCCCCCAGCGTGTTCAATTTGGAGGGGCCACTGTACATGTGGGGCCTGCAGAAGAGCAGATAACAGTCTGTTCTGGCACTAGAATGCCCGTCTGCTGGCCCGGTTTCTCTCTGCCCTCTGCCCAGCAGTGGAAAGTGGACCAAAGAGGGCCAAGTGACCGTGTGTGAGTGTTTATTTGTCCATTTTGGTGTACTGCGAGTTCTTCTGTGAACGGTGGGGAAATATCTCTGGGGACAAAGAAAGGGGAGGACTGCTTCTTGGGTACTCTGAGTCATTTTCCAGTTGAAAGGAGGCTCAATTCAATCATTGCGGGGCAGATTATATAGAGATTTGCCTTGAGAGGAGAAATGCATATGAAAATGAACAAGGGCAGAGCATTAAAGGGGCTTTGCGACCACACTCTCCAATTTAATCCTCTGTGCATGCATATGTGTCAGTGTCCCTCCATGAGTATTCATTCATTCATTTTCGGAACAGTTTTATCCTCACTAGGGTCGTGGGGGGTGCCCGAGCCTATTCCAGTTGACTTCGGGCTAGAGGTTAGATTCGATTCGATTAGAACTTTATTTCATCCCGTATTCGGAAAATTTATTGGTTGCAGTAGCAAGACAGACACAAGACACACAAGACATTATAGACCTAGCTAAAAAGGTGGGGGACACCCTGAATTGGTGGCCAGCCAATCGCAGGGCACGAGGAGACGGACAACCATTCACGCTCACACTCATACCTAGGGGCAATTTAGATTGTCTAACCAGCCTACCATGCATGCTTTTGGAATGTGGGAGGAAACAGGAGTACCCGGAGAAAACCCACACAGGCCTAGGGAGAACATGGCCGCAGTGGGTGCTGGTTTTCATTTCAACCCATAAAGAGGACACCTTTTCACCAATCTGGTGTCCTACCAGTACAATCAGTGGATTGCAGTCTGGTGCTTCTTGTTTTCTGCAGAAATCTCATTTTGCAACTGTGCTGGATCGGTTGGAACAAAAACCTGCACCCACAGCGTCCCCCTGGGACCGGTTTGCACATCCCTGCCCTTTCCAGTCTGTTTTCCATGTCTCCCTCCACCAACACACCTGAATCAAATAATCAGGATCGGTATGAAGCTTCTGGACAGCTTGCTGATGAGTCGATCATTTGATTCAGGTGTGGTAGAAGAGAGAGAAATGGAAAACAGACTGGATAGGGGCTCTCGAGGACCGGACTTGGCTACCCCTGGCGTAAGCAATTTGAAATGATCCAAAAACGTAGAAAATACGGGAAAACGTTGACAGGTATGAGTTCTCATTTTTCCTGCACATCCTTGTCTGTCCTTGCAAACCATCTCTTGACTCTTTAAATTTGACTCCGCCTTCCTCTGTCTGTTGCACACTGACACTCTCCCTCCCTGTGTGAGTGTAGTCTAGGCACCAAGCCAAGTACTAGTGTGTGTGTGTGTGTGTATTTTTTTTGAATGAATACCTGATGGCTGATGGGGCTGGCGAGGGGGAGGAGCTGTGTCAATTGGAGTATATACTGAGGGAGGGAGGCAGGGAGAAAGAGGAGGGAGAAAGGGGGGGAGAAAGGCAGAGAGGGAGCTGGCGGTCTGGTGGCCTTGCATAACACACGTTGGAGAAGCCTCGCACGCAAGACCTGGCGTGGGCTTTTTCACAGGAAAGGGGGGGCCGGCGGAGGGGGGGAGACCTCCTCTGCCATCAGGCCGATTGCAAGGGCAACGGAGGGGCAACTCTTAAAAGGCGTCCTCGTGAAACGGGCTTGAGCCGGCAGAAGACGCTTCGAGGAACTGGGATCGAGTCCGACAATTGCACATGTTCTGCAAGCGGCGTGTGTGGAGGTACTGCTAAGCTATTCTTAGTACTCTAACCAAAGGGTGGGAGGAGGAGGAGGAGGCTTTTCTCTAAGCAAGATTTGTGGAATAGTAGTTTTTTTAGTGTGCTACAAGAGAAAAACAGTAAGAGTAGAAATGTGGAATCCGCAGATGTTTGGGGATGTGCATGTCAGCGCGATCGAGTGTGTGTTTTGTGTGTGTTCCGGCACTGATGCAGAACTCCGGAGTCATTGTGAAGACAAGCAGGCTGAGCCCAGTGTCTGTTCTTTTGGCCTGGTCCGCCTCTTAAAGAGACAGTCGCACGAGCAGACGTTAGTTTTTACACAGGAAAAAAGGGAGGGGGGCAGGAAAATGGCTCTTTTGGATATTGAGAACGCTGCATTGTATCGATCTGCTTTGTGCATCGTGCTCTGGATTATGGCAAGGTTCTATTTATATGCAGCGAATCCCACATGCATGTCTATCTCGGTAATTCCCCCCACCACCCCGCTGTTACATGCATGCTTAGATTGATAATGATGATGTTTTTGTTTTCTAAATATAGCCTTTGCTGCACAGGGCTGTCAATGTCTGGTCTAGCAGGTGAGATGTGGATATCAGCATGAGTGACTACTACACTAATGTCATTGCAGGGTCATTTTTGCTGTGGTTTGTTCTGTGGGAGACGTTTTTACTAAATCGGGCCACCCGGGTTACAATATCATTGCTTCCTTGTCTCCTCCTGCTGCAGAGGGATGCTATTGCTATGAAGCTGGGGATTGGAGGGTGTAGTACTGCTGCGTAAGAGAGGACATGTCGCTGCCCATCACTTGGAGTCACCCACAGCTTTACGTACTATTTGTGGTTGCGCAGGTTTTTGTCGGGGAAGATCACTCCATCTCAGCATATGAGAATGTCGAATTTCTGCCTCCGCCCCTCCTTAACTGATGTCATCCCTGTATCACACTTGTCCTCATACTAGAAGGGACAGTCCGGCATTGCATCTGGCGCGTTCATGTGGTCTTGAGTCGTTGTGACGTTCTTAATAGTATTGCACAGGGGCATATGTTTTCTTATATTATTAGTAGTCCAACAATAGGTTGGTTGGAAGATCAAAAGAGGATCTTTGTGTGGCCAAGTGCATAGTGAGCATTGTATTAATGATCCAGGGGGAAAACACCTTTCTATCTGTTCTATCTAATGTCAGGATAAGTATCGTTTTGGTGTCTTGGTGCTTTTTTTCGCATGCTTGCGCAATTGTGCTTTGGTGCTGATGTAATTACAGGTGTTTCTGAGGTGGGGCTGTTGCCATAGAGTGGTGTGTAAGGTGAGTGTGTTTATATGTACAGTGACGGCACTAGGCGGGGGTTGATGCTGCAGGCTCTGTTCAATGTGGGTCAGGAGGAGCGGCACTGTCTTTCTTACCCTATTCTCACTCCCTCTTCCCTATTCCGAATCCTCTCCCCGCTCTTTTACAATTCCTATTACTCTATCTGTCATCCTACATTGCTGCACTTCATCGCCCCCCACTCTTTCCCTTTGTTCTTCTGTTATCAAATGGATCTATAAGGTCACATGCATTGCTCATTTTATTTTCTTGTTGGTGCTTTGGCAAAAGGCAATCCTGCAATCCTCATCCAAACAGAAATGAACCATGGTTTACTCCTTATTAATTATTATTTCATACATATTATGTAAGACACTTTTTTTGTTGGACTGGTGTGTTGAACCTTCTATGTAATATGAAGAAAGAGCAGCTTCTTTAAATGGTATGGCGTGTTTGTGGGCACGTACAGACGGTGAGTATGTGTGTGTGTGTGAGAGAGTGTGTGTGATACACTCAATTTTTGTGGAGCCTCTAGCTCAAGGGTGTCAGACTCGGGTTGATTCGCGGGCCGCTTTAATGTCAACTTGATTTCACGTGAGCCGGACCATTTTGATATAATATTTAGATTTTTTTTATTTTTTATAAATGGATTAAAATAACTGGATTAAAAGCCCTGAATATTCAGTATTTTATAGATCTAAAATAATGTTTATTTTAGCTTTTTAAAAATATATTTTTAGATTTTACAAAATAATTTTTGAACTAAAAACACAGAAAAAATGATTAAAAAATTACAATCATTGATTTTAAAAAGGGGAAAATCAGGAAATTTAATATACATCTATACTCTTCATTTTAATTGGATCCTAAAACAGAAAGTCGGCACTCATGATTTACTTTCCCGGGCCACACAAAATGATGCGGCGGGCCAGATTTGGCCCCCGGGCCGCCACTTTGACACATGTGCTCTAGCTAGAGAGCAATTTAACATTGACCCACAGATAAGCGTGCGTACAAAAACAGAATATCTAGGAAAGGAAAGTGAAACATTTGGATGGGAATTTCCAATTGTAAGCTTCTGAAATTTGAACTGCCGTTATGTTTACCATCATGTGAGACCTCAGTGTACATTCTGGTAACTCTGGTAACTTTTGTTGGATTTTTTATGAAGGTTATTCAAATAAAAGGACCCGCCTCCACAGGGGTTGGTGATAAACAAAGAAAATGCAGTGGAAGCAAACTGACACACATTCAAAGCATCAACACTACATTTATTCAGGTTATAAGTTGAAGTTTTTGTTGTTTTTATGCTGTCTTCTTTTTAAACTCTTGTTACAGAGCTTTTAATATCCTATACTTACAACTAAAAAACGGTTTCAAAAGCTCAGCAAATAAGAACTCGACCATTTTTTCCACACGGATAAACAGCTTTAGCAGTTCCAATGTACAAAACACAAACACAATAGAAAGAGCCAGAAATGCAAACTTGTTGCATTGTTTTTGAAAGTTTGATCATTTATAGTAAACAAATGTAACAAGGTTTTGTGTTTCGTGTCCATGCACAGATCTAGACTATACCACTAAAGAATAACTCAATTTATCCTGCAGTTAAATATTGACCATGTCTCTGTGCTGGCCTTGTTGACATTGGTAGATACAACATTTTAGGTAACTATATCTCCCGGTGATGTACTGCTGTAAAAGAAAACTTGTCATTGATAAATAATGGTCGTATTTAGCAAAAGCCTCCACAATTAAATTTCAGTTTTTTCATTACTGTGATGTATCTGTTGACTCAATCTGTCTGGAGGTGAATATTTTATTTATTTTCCCCGCCGATTAAATTGGAAAATACAAAAGAAACTGTTCTGAGGTTGTTACAGAGTATTGTTATCTTTTCATTTTGAACTTCTATCTTAGACTGTGTTGTAATGCTTCGACAAAGACGAGAGTAATTCATCACACAGTCTACATAACATCCACTGACACACTATTGTTCAGAAAATCTCAATCTACCATTAAAATGTGCATCGTGTTCCCCCTATCTCTACAAGGATGGGCCCCAGCACCCCCTCAACCCTTTTGAGGATAAGCGGTACGGAAAATGATTTAAGAAATATCCTCTCATGGAAAAATCTAAATCCATTCCAACATTGCGAATCCATTGTGTAAATAATAATTTCAGCACTCTTAGTATTTATACCATCTAGTGGCGAAAATTGGCACAACACAATTACAAATTGGAAAACAGGCACACTATTGAAGTAGGTCAATGTGATGTCTGGTCTTTTAAAAACTGGCAGCCCACTGGAAGAATTACTAAATAGATATAAAATATTGATTGCCACATACATATGTCTTCCGAGAGAGAAAGAATATCAATTATATAAATATTGAATAACTACCATGTTCCCATAAAATTGCAAAGGGTGTGCACCCAATAGATCAGGGCTAGGGAACCTATGGCTCGGGAGCCACATGTGGCTCTTTTGATGGGTGCATATAGCTCTCCATTAAATTGTGAGCAACCCCTGCAATACATTACAAAAATAGTTAAGAAAGGCAAATACGGTGGGTGGTACCTCGACATACGAGCACCCCGACATACAAGCACCCCGACATATGAGCATTTTGAGATATGAGTAAAATTTTGAGCAAATAAATATCTCTAGATACGAGACAAATTTCAAGATACGAGAAAGCCAGGTGGTCAAGACATGAGAGGCTGTTTATGATTTTAGTACACTGTCTTTTTTGCCGCATCTCTTTCGTGTATAACAGATATCTACGACCACTGGGCGGAGCGTTGCATTCTTTTCGCCCCCCTCTCTCTGTCCGTCTCTCTCTCTCTTCCCCCTTCGAAATCTGTATAATTTTAGTACTATTAAACACATTTTAGTAATATTAAACCACTAATTATGTGTTACTTTGTTAATAGATGGCGATTAGAAGAAATACAAAAAAAAATCCAATCCAATATCCTGTTTTTGGTGTTTTTTCAGAGGGTTGGAACAAATTAATTTGTTTTTAGTTCATTTCAATGGGAAACGTTTGTTCGAGTTACGAGAATATCGACATACGAGCTCAGTCCCGGAACGAATTAAGCTCGTATCTCGAGGTACCACTGTAGTGTGCAAAATGCAGCCTGGACTTAATGTTTATTTAGTTGCATAAGTTTTTCAAGCTTTGAAAGATGTGTTACAAAAATTCAGATCTTTTTTCTGCTTTGCATGTTTAGTGAAGATAAACTGTATTTACTGAGCTGGCAGAGTACGACAAGTGAGAAAATACCATTCACGACAAATTGACCATCTCAGTAACTAAATGTAATATGTACTTACCATTTTTTTTGTATCTCTATCATTAGATTCCCACCATCATCGTGGAAGAAGTGGATCAATCAGAGATGATTCCGCATAAAATCTATGTAGCTCATTTTGTGAGCTATACTGATTCCACCTCGTCCGGATTGAGATCTGGCACTGTATGCAAGTGACCACCAGTAGAGATTTCACATCCTGGCAGAGAGAAGACATTACCATTGAGAGCAAGTGAGTCTCTGAAAACAACAGAAGTGCCAACTGAGACAAATTAAACCAGCCTTGCACAATGAAATCAAATCAGGAGCGAAGTAATGGATGCCTGCCACCCAAAAAGCGGGAAATCCTTGCGCTGGAACAGAGGCCAGTCGCAGTGGCTTCATCAACTACTCCTGTTGTCCATAATAATCCTGTTCTCCACACGGAGAACCTAGCATGGTTGGCAAGTGTGGCCAGTGAACGATGTCGATCCAGAGACTCCGAAAGCCCACAATGTTCCATTACGTCAACCTCCATATCCTCTCCTCCTGCCATTCCCACCTCAGCTGCTACCCTATCGGCAGTGCCGTTTTCTTCGCTACCAGCGGTTTATCCCACAGCTATTCCTCAGCCATCAGGAACTATCCAGTTTGCTCAGCTCGGACCCAATGTTCAATTCATAAGCTCTGGGCCCTATGCTAGCTATATCTCCTCTCATGTAGTCCCCACCAATACCAGCCCAATGGGACATCGCCCTCACCTCGACGGTTACACCACCGCTCTGATCTCGCCTGGCACCAAAGGGGAACAGCAGTTCCAAATCGGCCTCTCTCCCACAGAGCTTGCTCCTGTCTCCCTACCTAGCTCTCCTCAAGTCACCAGCCAGTACATCCATCTCGATAGCAGAACTCCTCTGACAGTCAGTGGTGCTGCCATGTCGACACCTGGAGCCCACCTGCAGCTTCATCCACATACTGCTGTCCTCCCTCAAACGCTCACACTCGCTCCCTCCCAGCTGGTCGTTCAGTACGCAGATGGATCTGCCATCAAGAAACCAGAGGTGCATACGAAGACTGTGCTGAACGGTGAGCAAGTGGTCAAACAGTTTAATGCTCCCACGCAACCAACAAACCATCCGCAAGTTCAGAGCTATGAGGCACGACACATCCTCGTGCCAGCAGACTATGGCCAGAACTCATCAGGACTTCAGACCTCTTTAGTACTCGTGGCCCAGCCAAATCACAGCGCTGATCAGGAACATAATTCAAATAAAATTTCTTTAGTTCAGACTGAAAAGGGAGGCATCTGTTTGGGGAAACCCATATCGAGATCTTCCTCCTTCTCCTCCCTCTCGTCATCAGATGTCATGAAGTCCGTCACACCCCATACAGTCATTCAGACAACTCTTCCCCCTGAGGAGCTGCCTGCCAGTCTTTATTCTTCTACACAAGCGCCCATCATTGGCTATATCACTAGTGCTAACCAGCACGCAGTTAGCTACCACGCTGCGCTACCACAGCATCTCGTCATTCCAGGCGGTCAATCCCTGCTCATCCCAGTCAGCGGTGCAAACAACAGCACAGAAATGGAGACCAGCCGAGCTATCTGTTCCATGACCGCCACCACGACGCCTCAAATATCCACCGCAATGCCTCATGCATATCTTGCCACTGCCCTGTCCAAATGTGAGTCAATAGGCCCAGATGTAAATCAAGTTCCCGTTGCTGTAGCTCCACCTCCAGCAATCCCATCCTTGCCTTCAAACCCAGCACCTGCTGCAATGGCAGCACCTTCTCCAGTCCCAGCTCCTGTCAATGTTCCAGTCCCAGCTCCAGTCACCTTCCCCGTCAATCCTCCAGTCCCTACTTCCATTCAAGCTTCTTCCACAATCACCCCGCCCTCCCCTCCTGTGGCACTCCCCCCTTTCTTTATGCGAGGCTCAATAATCCAGCTCGCTGATGGAGAGCTGAAGCGTGTGGAGGACCTCAAAACCGAGGACTTCATTCAGAGCGCAGAGATCAGCAATGAGCTGAAGATCGACTCCAGCACTGTCGAACGAATCGATAACGGCCAGAGTCCTAACGCCGTGGTCATACAGTTTTCGGTCGGGGAGCTTAAAGCCCAGGTGAGATGAATATCTTTTTATTGCTGATTAGCTATATGTGTTTTGAATTGAATAGGAATTGAATTGAATAGGAATTGATTTGAATTGAATGGGAATTGAATTGAATAGGAATTGAATTGAATAGGAATTGGATTGAATAGTAATTGAATTGAATAGGAATTGGATTGAATTGAATGCTTTTATTTTCATGATACAAGTATAATAAGATTTAAAGCCCCACCACAATAGTGCAAAATAACAACAACAAACAGATAAATAATTACAATAACTAGAAAATAAATAATCAATAAATAAGAGTACAAATGAACAGATGTACAAATAACAACAACAAACAGATAAATAAATAATAACAATAACTAGAAAATAAATAATCAATAAATAAGAGTACAAATGAACAGATGTACAAATAACAACAACAAACAGATAAATAAATAATAACAATAACTAGAAAATAAATAATCAATAAATAAGAGTACAAATGAACAGATGTACAAATAACAACAACAAACAGATAAATAAATAATAACAATAACTAGAAAATAAATAATCAATAAATAAGAGTACAAATGAACAGATGTACAAATAACAACAACAAACAGATAAATAAATAATAACAATAACTAGAAAATAAATAATCAATAAATAAGAGTACAAATGAACAGATGTACAAATAACAACAACAAACAGATAAATAAATAATAACAATAACTAGAAAATAAATAATCAATAAATAAGAGTACAAATGAACAGATAAATAATCAATAGATAATAATAATACTTAAGAATCAATAAATCAAATAAATAAATAGATAAGTAGTAGTCAACATACTAAATAAATACTGTAGTCACATTGTGATTTTCCTTTTAGGCAAGACAGACTTTGCAGTCTTCACAATTGAAATTATTGAACGCACAAACTAATAATAATCAAGAATCAATAAATAAGATAAATAAATAGATAAGTAGTAGTCAACATACTAAATAAGTTGTCTAGTCACATTGTGATATTCATTTTAGGCAAGACAGACTGCAGTCTTCACAATTGAAATAGTTGAACACACACTTGTAATGTATTTTGTATTAATTGGCAGTAAACACACTAAACAGTAAGATTTTTTTTACCATTACATATTTGTTTGACGTGCGAGTATTTGCGAATGTGAAATGTTACGAAATAATTGCTTTTCTTTTCACTTCGTAAAAATATATTACCCGGGAATACATACTATAGGTATTTTCATGTTATACAATCTCTCATTCATATCCTCAGCTAAACATTCAGTTTTAGAATACTCAAAGATACAAATATGTCTTCCTACAGGTGTGTGTGGAAGTTCTTGTGGAATATCCCTTCTTCGTATTCGGACAGGGGTGGTCCTCCTGCTGTCCTGACCGAACCACCCAGCTCTTTGAGCTGTCATGCGCCAAGCTGTGCGTAGGTGATGTTTGTGTGTCTTTGACCCTCCGAGGTCTAAGGAATGGTTCTCTACCAGACGGCCAGGCCTTGGGGGCAAGGCTGAAGAGCACAAGACTCTCTGACCCAGGAAACAACACAGATTCCGCTGTCAACAACAGTCCAAGGCGGAACACGACAGGCATTAACAGCGGTCTTCTCATGAAGGCTTCTGGTGTCGAAAGGATAGTCGGATCTGCGTCAGGACGGCAATTACTCACAGAAATGGGACTAAATTCGGGATCAGTGGAGGGGACCTCTGCTGGAGAACCTGCACTGACAATCTCTGGAACTGCAGGTATAAGGCAAAGATCCCAGAAAACCGATATGCCCACACTCTGCAAAATACAGGCCAGAGATCCAGACAGAACCACCGTTCGCAAGAGACGTTGGTCCGCTCCAGAGCGGGACCAGACTGAAAAAGTGGAGGGGGAACCTCCGTTGACTCTGCTCAAACCCTCCATCATCTCCCAGGAGGTAAAAATCAGCATAGAGGGTCACTCGAGCAGCGGCAGAGAGAAATGCTTGATCAAACTCTAGACCGTCGACGGAGCGCTTTTAAGAAAACATGTTTGTACTGTGTTTATCCACTCTGTTTTCTCTTTATTCAGACTACTATAAAAATAGAAGAGTTTACAAATTATCACCATTTTTATTTCTGCTAAAGGTTCAGACACCTTCAACAAACTACAGTGTGTGTGGGAGGGCACACACTGTGTAATCAGTGCAATCAATGCTGTAAGCAAAAATGAGAGCAGTGTGAATGTTAAGTTTGAGTGCTGGAAAGATGTCTATTAGTGTGTCATCCATCGTGAGCTGGATTTCAGTTCTTACATCATTCATAGCCGTATTTGCAACCTGGACGACAAACATGAACGAGCACAGAATACAGATGTTCATGTGTAGAAGGCAAGCCATCATGTTTGTGAGTTACGTTATGAGTGGTAGTTCATTTTGAGAGTCATAGATCAATTTCATGATAGTATTAATTTGGCAATAATTATGGCAAAGATATTTGCAACCTCACACATCTATCCGCTTTTTTAATACAATCATGCAGTCTTTCATACCACCGAGTGTGTGTGCTGCCACAGATTATACGTTTGTCCGTTCCTTAACATTCAGGCACAGGGTGTACACAGGGGTCAAGTATGAATGTATTGTACACCACAGCTTTTTGTCTTTGACACTGACTTATGGAGTCATGGGTACATTGTTTATTCCAACAGCAATGAGTACAATGTGCGGTAATTTGATACAGATGTGTTTGCAACATGTGTGTCACAGCAGTTTCATAATCACACATTCCTATGGTAGTTCAATTTCTAGAGGAATCAGGCAGCCTAAAGAGAAGTGTTTTCAGACCTGGCTGCATGTAGCATTTTTATCAAAACAATCAGGATACTACAAATTGGAATATATTTATAGTACCAATGTACACTCAAAAAGTGCATCACTACCTTTAAGAGGACCATGGCTTGTACATGGGTTAGTACCTCAAAGGGTATTATCTTTTGTACAACTGATGCTTGACTTTTACAACTTGAGAGCACCTTGGAGTCCAAGAGGCGCGTTGGTTATAGTTGGCGAGATTGGACACCCGCTGTACCCCTATTTCCGAAACATTTTGAGCAGATTACACTGAAATGAAGATGGCAAGCCAATAGCAAACACTTGTCTTAATACACATGCCACAGACAAGAAGAAACCTCAACCAACATTTGGGGTCGAGATGTCGGGTCAAATTCGACTCATTGCTCTTAGGAAATATTTTCTTTCATTTTCCCCGCTGCTCAGTGATCCTATAGCTCGTTAGCTGACTGCTCACTACTTTCCGGATCTAATGCCACAGTTCCACTGCATAGTATGTGCTTAGCCTCGTGTGGTTTTTCACCTCGGAAATATTACTACTGGGAAACTGAATGCTTAAACCACAACTGAACAACAGTGTCTAATATTCACCATCGACTATAGTAAGAAAGCATACACGAAAGACTAAGTTTAGCAAAAATTGAGACAGTGAAATGCAAGTAGAGGAAGAAAGAGTCGCAGGTTTCAGAAAATACATTATGAAACCTACCAACATAGTTTATCACTTCAATGTTGGCCATCTTGCCGTGTTTGCTCTGTTTATAGTGTCAGGGCAACTTGTGACTGTTTCTTCATGATAGAACCACTGATATTAATGTCCTGATAATCTGACAGTTCCTCCTTGACAACAACATTGGCATACAGCGGTGACGTCCCTACTGTGTAATAATCCTTAGATAAGTACATGAAAATGTAGTACAGGACACTGGGAAAATGTGGTGAACTCCAAATTCTTTCAAATGAGAACATATGTCCTTGGTCATTTAATTTTTGAATAGTTTGTTTGTTACAATATCCACCCCCCCACCCCATATAATATACTTTCTAGTGAAGGGCAATAAATAAGCACTTAAGAAATGAGTGGCTCGCAGTAGTTTAGATCACCTATGTTTTATTACCTCACAAATCAGCTAAGTACTTTGCAGTGGAAAATAGGCATAAAGAGGAAGATGTCAAACTTTTAATTTGTTCAGATTACAAATGTTCCCAACAAGAATAGCACTTTGTCGCGCTGGGCCTTTTCCCCCCCCATTTCAAATGATGAAATGTTGGACCTTTGGACCATATATTCCTCGAAGTTCTAGATCAAATTTTGAGTATAATTCAATTGCCAAACTGAATTCTGATGGCCAACTGTATGTGTTTTGGAAAAAATGAATGAGTAGAAAGCGTGGCGAAAACAAAAGCACAATGCTCTCTGTTAAAGAAGTTGAAATCCAGAGAGAAATCCCAGTGGAGCAGATGATATATGATGAATCAGATGATCATATTTTTAGCCACATAAATAGAAAAGGTTGGCTTGGTTTAATAACCAGGAAGGGTGATGACAGAATTAAACCTCTTTTCCTCAATGAAGATTTTATCTTCAAGTACATACCTGCCACATCAGCGCCTGCGTGGCCTATGGCTTTTTTCTACCGGTATATTTCATTTTAAAACTCGAGCCAAAACGCTACAGTTCATACTCAGGAAAGGTGTGTGCGTCTGTATGCATGTATGTGTGACAGAGAGGGAACATGTATGTGGATGAGTGTACATTCTGAGCAGCAGCACTTTGGTAAAGCATCCAACTGGTGTAGGGTGAAGATACTTGATGAGGATAATCAAATGACTGTTTTTCATCATGTCCACCATGTAAAATGATGATATAGGGGGCAGGGAATGTAAACGACCTTTGGATAAACTATCTCACCTTTATTTTTGATGATGGATAGAGCTACTATTTAGAGAAAGAAAGTCACTGAAAGCCAGCTAATGTTGATTTGTACAGTAAATTGTATCTTAGAATGTGTACAGTGTGTCTATAGATATAACCCTTACGTAGCCTATGTACTGTACGTGCCACGGCGTCTTTTCTTCAATCATTCCATTTACGCAGCCATCAAGGTGGTCCTGTTATTGCTTCAATCATGAATGTGACAACATCTTCAAATTTGCCCTCCTCCAAGAGTTGACAAGCTTGCACAGTGTAAAATATAATACATGATGATACCGTTCACCTTGATAGCCATTGTACTTTTCTAACTCCTGTTATTTCCTGTAATCTTAAAAACAAAATCTGACTGTTCTGTTTGTGTTCTGCTCAGGCTAAACACTGCCCACTGACTGTTGTCCTTGCAAAATATGACATTGTTCACCTCAATGTATAACGCTACTACTCCAATTTTGTCAACAGACTACGGGTTTCGTTTCTCTTCACTTTGCATTCTAAGATGGTTACGTTTGGTGGCTAAACTTACCAATATTGTATAGAATACTATCTTTATATTGTGTATTGTGTTACCCCACTACCTTGCAGTATGGTTTGATAAAAATGCTTCTAAAGCTGCACTAAATCCAAGAGGATGTCATGTTTCAGAAATCGCAAGTTGAAAGCAGTCTGAGTTCAGACCGTGTTGAAGGTCTACACCTGAATTGTTTTCCCCCCTGCAGACCCTAATCTAAAATGGCCTCGCAGCAGAGATGAATCAATAAAATGTGTTGAAACATGAAAAAAAAATGCTGCAAAATTTGAAATGTTGCACATTAAATACAAAGCCATACACTCGGAAAAGGGTATTCTGTTGTAACTTTGGGGCTACAATAGCTTGTCACGTGTTATACTGTTGACATGCACTTGGACATGCAGTCTTCCAAAATGTTGAAAAATAGAGATACAAAACAATTAAATATCCAATTTACATAATTGCGTATTTACAGAAATTTACCCTAAAGGATTTTGCGTGTTTGCACCAGTTCAACACACCCATTTTGAGCACTTTTTTCCAAAACCTCTGCACACTGACTTTGTAAAACAATTCTGTGACAGGGCCAGTTGCGGGACAAAACAGAGTTGATGTATGAATCCTTATTTTACATGATGTCCCTAAACACAGCACATGGCAGATTGGTCGTAAGGTAGGACGCCTTTCACGTAATTTACAAACGTAATTTTCGGATGAATTTCCGCCAGCGAGTTACCAGGTGCTCCCCGAAACACTTTTTCTGTCGTGACGGGAAAACTTGGCGAGACACGGTTGCGCTGCTTCCAGATGTCTTTTTATATTTAAGCATTTATCCAATCACATTTCAGCCATTATTTTTTGCCAGGGTCAGAAATCTACCAGGAGTGCTTCACAATCAGTTCTGCGGGCCCTGCAGCATAAAATAGGCATGGATAAAACTGTTGTTTTAACCAATCAGATTTCAATTTGGCGACACCAAGGCCTTCTCGCAGGCGTAGGGATACGTCATCGCTTTCACAAACTATGATTGGCTAGTGATAGAGTGGACTAGCCAGAGCTAACAAACTATCTGTAGCGAGCTGCACAAGCAAATATGTTGTTGTGTTGATTTAATAGCGCTTTTGTCAGCCCACAATGGCTGAAGATTTAAATACACATTATCATGAAAACAATGTATTTTTGTGTCTATTCTTAATATGCATGACTAAGGTCAGAGTTCAAATAGCCGCCGCCATTCTTCAAAATGGCGGATGAGCCAGAAGACAGTATGGCCGTGGACTGCAGAGCAGCTCAGAAGTGACGATTTACCGAAGAAATACCTGATGAAGCTCTTACAGGACAATGCAGCGCATTCGGTATGTTGTCATTTTGGGATTTGGAAGCCCCAGTTCTCATTTTAAGAGGGATTTTTGACGGGATCATGCTTTCCTCGCGTGCTTTAACCCCACGTGGTTGGAGACCGAAAAATGTTTGCAAAGAAATTGGCTACATTGCGTTACCTCTAGCTCTTTGTTTCAAAAGAAATCATTCCATTGTGTGTTTCAGTTCTTCAACGAGCACAGACTGCTGGGAAACATCAAGAATGTGGCCAAAAAAGGAGTAGCTTGTCGACGCCATAACGAGAATGTTTGTCAGCAAAGTGAGTCATTTTTTAAATAGTTTCTATTTTCTCTATCAGTGTAATAGTTAAATCTCAGCGTTCAGTATTCAAGGCGATGTTCAATTAGCTTGTTTTTCATTATCACACATTCTAATTTTGAATGAAAACACACTAACTTTTAATAGCAAGAACCTGTGTGGATAACTCGCAAGTGCCATCAGTGGAGGGGTAAGGAATAAACAGTACACTTAGAATATATACTTTTACCCAGTGGTGTGCCGTCAGGGTCTTCACGGCCTTCTCTGCTGGCCTAAGAAATATCTGAATCATATATTATATTTTGTCCATCAATACTTATGAAATAATTCCAAATTGTCTGTTAGCTTCCTTTCATTGCTTTCCCCCTGGTTGCACTGCTTCCAGATGTGTTTTCATATTGAAGCATTTAACCAATCACATTTCAGCCATTATTTGTTGCCAGGGTCAGACTTTATGGTTTAGAGGTTCGCTCACCTGCCTGCCATGTGGGCAGACAGGGTTCAAATCCCATTCGGTAATAATTTTTCCCTTAAATAAAAACAACCGTGTGTAGTCAAGACTTTCCAATAATGACAGAGTACAGTGTGGCCATTTCATGGCGTAGAGGTTCGTTCACCTGACTGCCATGTGGGCAGCTGGGGTTCGAATCCCGGTCAGAAAACATTTTCCCTTAATTATTTCTATATATGTGTGGTCAAGACTTTCCAATAATGACAAAGTACAGTGTGGCCACTTCATGGCCTAGAGGTCCGTTCACCTGACTGCCATGTGGGAGGCTGGGGTTCGAATCCTGGTCGGAAAACATTTTCCCTTAATTATTTCTATATATGTGTGGTCAAGACTTTCCAATAATGACAAAGTAAAGTCTGGCCGCTTCATGGCGTAGAGGTTTGTTCACCTGACTGCCATGTGGGAGGCTGGGGTTTGAATCCCAGTTGGGAAACATTTTCCCTTAGTTGTTTCTATATATTTTTAGTCAAGACCTTCCAATAATGACAAAGTGAAGTGTGGCCACTTCATGGCCTAGAGGTTCGTTCACCTGACTGCCATGTGGGAGGCTGGGGTTCGAATCCCAGTTGGGAAACATTTTCCCTTAATTATTTCTATATATGTGTGGTCAAGACTTTCCAATAATGACAAAGTAAAGTGTGGCCGCTTCATGGTGTAGAGCAGGGGTTTCAAACATACGGCCCGCGGGCCGGAACCGGCCCCAAGGAGGTTCGATCAGGCCCGCAGGATAATTTGAAAGTGGAAAAAATGCATAAAAGACATGGAATTAATATTTTTAATTCGCTGCAATTCATGGATTATCCGCTAAGGGGCGCACTCTTTCCATCAGAGTAGAAGACAAGCCGCATCACTGAAGACAGACTGAAAACAGCAGCAACTCCATAAATTTTCAGTATGTATTGTATGTGTATGTATGTTTCATGTATGAAGTTTACAGATTTACAGGACAGGCGAACACTTTCTTCATTACAGATTTAAAATAACTCTCCTTAGTTTGTAAGGTGCACGCAGGGATTACATTTAGATTTTATATGCGTATGTGTAAGTGGTTTAAAAATTCCTTTCTTTAAAAGTCTCATTTAATTTTAAAGTGCATTACTATATTTTTCAGTACCAATTAAAGTTTTGTGCCTTTGTACAATCAGTGGGATCAGTTGCAATGCATATTTGTGAATGATAAAAGTCAATTGCACATTTGTCTAAGGAAATATGAGGTGTTTCATGAAATGTTTTGTAAAAGGATAGTTCATTCAATTTCAATATTTTCCTAATGTTCTTGTGCTTATTTACACCCAAACAAAGGAAATACATGATATTTGGGTTATTTATACCAGAGCATGGTATAATTTTAATGGTCCGGCCCACTTGACATCTCCCTAGGCCGTATGTGGCCCACGATGCGAAATGAGTTTGACACCCTATGGCATAGGGTGTTGTTAACATGAGAAACTTTGTGCTAAAAAGAAGCGGATGCTGCAAAATTCTTTTATCGTGAACGTCGAGTGGGCTTTTCAGGCACTTCACAACCCGTCACCAAGCTCAACAGCGGAGACGGAGATGGAGCCCGTCGGAGCAGGTGCGGTGGGGGGCAACTATGGCACTACCATTGGCGGGCACATCGTAGAAGGTCTGGATTCCACCGATCCACCTTCTTCCCACTCGAGTTTTCGTCCTATTTCAGGCACAGGTGAACGATCCGACAAACTATCTCTTCAGTACTTTTGCTTTCAGCGTAGTTCTATTTCTGTACAGCATACGGCAACCAGCTTGTGACCCCGCTCCGTCCGGGCATGATTTCGTCCTACACCACCGGCCTGCCGCAACTCCAGCGTGGTCAGATCACCTCTGCAGTCAGCCTGCTGGAGTTGTACTGTGGTCTGCACAACTTACCACCCCCACAATACAACCACTTGCCAACGAGCAGCAGTCTTATCAGCGATCGCACCGCTGCTCATGGGAGCTTCGGGGGCGCTGGCTAGCGGCTCCTTTTAGCTTGTAGCATCTGTGTTCGCATCCCCTCCAACAGCGCCTGTGATAGAGTTGCTACCGGGGATGCTGTTGCGAGGCTTTTTTTCTTTAAAAAACGACATACTATAGTAAGGCTTTTTTTCTTAAAAAACGACATCATATAGTAAGGCTTTTTTTCCTAAAAAACGACATAGTGTAAATAGTAAGGCTTTTTTTCTTTTAAAAAAACGACATAGTATAGTAAGGCTTTTTAATTTGTAAAAAATGACCATGTATAGTAAGGCTTTTTTTCTTTAAAAAATGACCATGTATAGTAAGGCTTTTTATTTTTTTTAAATGACCATGCAAAGTAAGGCTTTTTATATAAAAAAAAAACCGAACACACTCTTTTACAGCATCAAGACTACAAAAATGGCGACTATAGTACGTCATCTTCCAAACATGGTCATTGAGTCGGGAGGACAAATCACCTCCTATGGTCGTGGTTACGCCCATTGGTGACGCAGGTGCTTAAATTATGCACCTGCGCAGCATCGCGCCCCTTTGGCAGCCATTTCCATGCCGTCGGTCGAACGACTAGCACCCAGACGAGGTAAGCCCTAGACTAGAGCAATTTACTGGCCTATGTGCATTTTTAACACCCTACTGGGAGATTTTTTTTAGGAATCAATTGAGCCAAAACGCCAACAAATCTGTTAGTTTATTGCCAGGTCGAACACACCGTCGACATTTGAAGTATGGGCTCCTTGGCACGTCACTAGCTAGCTTAGCATTAGCCTCACGACATTTGACTTCAAAAGTATTTTGTCCGTATTCTCTCCATTATTGAGTCGTGGGGGAAGACTTCATTTTATCAAACAAAGCCGAGATATCAACGGTCAGTTTGCCAGGTGAAGGTGTGTTGAATGTAATGATAGTTTTCACTGCGATTGCTAAACGCCCTTTTCCAATTTGTAATTCTGTTTTAAAACAAAAATCATTTATACAAAAATTGTCAAGCCGACTTTCTCCTAGCTTTTTACATCAGTCTGTATATTGAATCGCTTTGTCTGGAAAGGGGAAATTAGTACCGAGCATTCACTAACTTATTTTCATTCTTTATCTTGATCATTTACTTGAAGATTTCTCTTTCCTGTAATAATTGTTTGCACTTCCCAAATAGCTTGGTTCAATCAAGATGCAGCTATTCCCGTGTGTCCAGAACCATGCACACCCTTGAGGGGAGAGTAGACTGGTCCAAGGTATCAAGGTAATACTAATGACCAAAAAAAACACCTAAACACATCTGTTGAATCTCCAGTCTCTGTATATGATAACTTTTGCTCTATTTTTTTGCATGCACCAGGTCCATGGTGATGTCCAGACCCTGGAGGACCAGGTTATCTCCACTTTGAAGTTTCTGTTAGAGGTAGGTTCCCGGCTCGTGGCTGTTTCAAACGAGCCACGCGAGTGTCAATGGCTGTTACAGCGCATCTCTCTAGCAGTGTGCTGCGGCAACGCATACAGTGTCCTCGACTGTGTGAAGTTATGTGTCATGTTTCACTTAATTTTTTATTATTATTTTATTTCTTCCCAGGTTGCCCACTTAAAGATGATGCATCGTCTCTTAACTGAGGTTAATATATTGTAGAGTATCCAAGTCAAAACATTCCAATCTCACATTATTTTATTGACTAGTTGCAATTTACTAACCCCCCTCTTATTTTATAGGTGAAGTCCCAATCCCTAAGGCGAGGAGGATCTCTTTTTTTTTTCAATCAGAAATGGCAATAAAAGAGATTTGAGTGTCATTTGTCTTTGTTATAACACTTGGAGAAAAAAGACCCAAGACCCTCAATGGTCTTTTTTTTTTTGGTGTTTATTCTAAATGTTTTTCTCTACAGGTGGAGAACACCAGCTACAACAATTAATGTGATCCTAAGTGTGCAAATGCATTTCTTTGAATAAAATTTCATGTTGCTTGCATTCCTTTGCTAGTTTTATGAAGAACACTACATGTGTATATTTCAAGGATTTTATTTTTTCACAAAATTGGGTTATTGAGAAGTTCACATAGGTCTTCCAGCATTTAAAGATGAGGTGGTGTTTCCCTCCATTGATGAAGCTCTTATTGACACTGGAGAGAACAAAGGGGGTCATGGCACAATAGACTAAGTCCAACATTAAAAAAAAATAGACTGGGGCCAGTTAGGTCAAAAATTTGACCAAAAAAACACTAAGTTAGGTTTTACCTACATCAGAAGGACCCATCTCTCTTTTCAGATGTGGTGGGGGATATGGAAAACATACTGGATAGGGGGTGTCAAAGGCTGTGCCACGCTCCAAAGTCACCTTTCTTTAGCGTTGATTTGGTAAACTTGAGTGGACCTTGAAGAGAAGCAAAATAGAGTATTTTTAGTAGACATGAAAATAATACATCAAATAACCTGAAAAACAGGTCTTACATCATACACGACTTCTTTGGTCTTGTAGATTTGGACAGCTTCCACCATCTCCGTGGCTTTAAACCTCTGCAAAACACCACAGCATGATTATGTCATTGCTTATTTAACCATTTTGATGCACAAATGACTCCCATTCAATCAAAAAAAAAACGTCTCACAAAGCTCTTAGACGGAGGAAAAATGGTTGTTTAAACGAGTCAAAAATGACCCCTGCGCTACGGTTGAATGAATGTCTCGCTTAGGTTTTGTCAAAACCACAATTAAAAATCAAAAGGTCCAAGCCCTGAAGTCTTCCTTTAGGAAAGGGAAGGGTAAAGGTATATACGTATTCTAGAAGTGTACTGTTTATTCCTTACACCTCCACTTGATGGCACTAGTGTGAGTGTGAGTTACCCACACAGGATCTTGCTATTAAAAATCAACGCCAACCCAGTTAAAGTGTCTTCATTCAAAATTGGAGTGTATCATGATGCTAAACAAGCTAATTTAGGAAAGCCGTGAACACTGGTCGCTGATATCTAAACATTACTGTGACAACAAAATTTCCCGAATACGGGAATAATAAAGTTATCCAATCCAATTACACGGGTAGAGGAATTAGAAGCTATTAAAAAAAGACTCACTTTGCCGACAAACTGCTCCTTTTTGGCCGTTATGGCCACATTCTTGATGTTTCCCAGCAGTCTGTCCTCGTTGAGGGACTGAAACACACAATGGAAGGGTTTCTTTTTAAACATTAAGAGCAATAGGTGAAGCAATGTAGCCAACTTACTAGCAAACATTTGTGTTTGCATCCACGTCGGGGCTACATCACGCCAATGAAGCACGTTCCCGTCAAAAAGCACTCTTGAAATGAGAACTGGGGCTACGAAATCCCCAAAAGACAAAGTACCGAACGCGCTGCATTGTCCTGGAAGAAGTTTGTCGGGTCTTTCTTCGGGAAATCGTCAATTCTGAGCCGCTCAGCAGTCCAACGCGACCAGCCTCCGGCTCATCCGCCATTTTTCGGCGGTCTTTTGAACTCTGACGTCAGCCACCCCTCGGCCACGCCTATTACACATAGACACAAAAAAAGACATCGTTTTCATCATAGAGTGCATTAGTCAGGGGGCTGGGGCTGCAAATACTTTTAGGTTGGGCATTAATACTTCAAAACAAATACATTGTTTTCATAATAACGTACTGTAAATACTTTTTGGTTGGGCTTTAATACTTTAAGATACAATATTGCACATTATGAACATTGCGGTGACATGCACTTCAGTGTTTGTTTTTGACTTCTAAGGTTACATACTTGGATATGCTTTTTCAATTGGGATTCATTTGGCTAAAGCAGGGGTGTCAAACATACGGCCCGCGGGCCGGAACCGGCCCCCAGGGAGGTTCGATCAGGCCCGCAGGATAATTTGAAAGTGGAAAAAATGCATAAAAGACATAGAATTAATATTTTTAATTCGCTGCAATTCATGGATTATCCGCTAAGGGGCGCACTCTTTCCATCAGAGTAGAAGACAAGCCGCATCACTAAAACAGACTGAAAACAGCAGCAACTCCATAAATTTTCAGTATGTATTGTATGTGTATGTATGTTTCATGTATGAAGTTTACAGATTTACAGGACAGGCGAACACTTTCTTCATTACACATTTAAAATCACTCTCCTTAGTTTGTAAGGTGCACGCAGGGATTACATTTAGATTTTATATGCGTATGTGTATCCCAGCTCACTTTGGGCCAGAGGCAGGATTTTTTCTCTTTTTACCTTTGTCTGTTGTTGAAAATAATACTGAAGATTACGTCTATTCGCTAAACAGTTATTTAAATTCCTGTGTAAAATCATGTATTTTCTGCCTGGTTCGTTGTTAGTTTTCAAACAAGCATTTTGGTCAAATTTGCCTCAATTACGTATTTAAAGAAATATAAAGGAAATACCACATGTAATTTGATTCTTATAATGTTATCATGGCTCATAATAATATATGTGTTTAAGACTATAATCCCATAAACACACTGGCCTTCTGTAACTATATTTTGATATTGACCAATGTCATTGGATGCAAAAAAATCATTGTTCATCCTCGTTTTATGGTGTGCAATTCATTCTTCTTACCGCCAAGGGGAGCAATAGTTCTTCCTCTGAAGTGTCGGAGTGAAAAGCTGTTTATCCATAAGGTTGTGGAGGTCAACTGGATAATAATTAGAAAACAAATAGGACACAAAAAGGACAGAGAAGATTAGATTATCACAGTGAATACTTTTTTTCACTGTCTGGATATTTTTACCTGCTCTTCATATTCCAGCAGAAGTTGCGCATTTAAATGAATATTTACTCATTGGATAGAGACAATGCTATTCTATTCTATTTTGGGTGCTGATTACAGTGTATGACACTTTGCATGGCACTCAAGACTGTAAAAAAATATCCAACTTAAAAAAAAGTTTTAGCATGTTAAGTTGTTGTATTGTTTTTTGCAGGAGTTACAGTTGAGGTCCAATATAAAAAATAAAAGTAAAAATCTTCAGTTAATGAGGCAGAATGTTACTTGAAAGTGAAACCTTAAAAGATATTTTCTTTTAATATATAACTTATTTGCATCTCATATTATTTGGTGTTACACAAACCTGTCTGGAGAACTGTTCTTGTTGAATTTCAAAACTAAAATCGTACTCCCAAATCACTTACAGTATATACATATACACATTAAGCTCTGATAAAATAATGCCAGTGTAAACAATCTTCAGTATCACGCAATGTCAAAATATTGCACGTACATTCATAAATACACATTTTCTTTGTGCCCTCATGTTAATGTTTGTTTGTGTGTGACATAATACAGAACAAGACATTGGCTTAGGCCAATGTCTTGTTCTGTAATGTATTTTCAGTGCCTGCACACACATCAACACAAACATGGATCAGTCACAATATTAGGCTCACCTGCACAATCTAATAACATCCAATACAAGTGCTCTCTTTATAATAAAAAAAAAACGTCTTCCTACTGTTTTTTTTAATTTAAAAGGGAAAAGATTGTCCACAATCAGGTTATGTATGAGCATGAACCTGTCCAAGTCAACTATTAACAAATGGTGGAATGGTAATATGTTGCAAATGTTGCGAATGTCTCATACGTGCATGCCTAATTTCCCCCCCAATTTATGTGCAAGCCGTATATACATCGTGTTTAAAGTATCAATATGGCCAATTATACTTTACTGAAATTATAATTATTCAGTTATTCATTTTCTGTACCGCTAATCCTTACAAAGGCCGGGGGGATTTCTGGTGTCTATGGCAGCCAGAAATCGGCAGCAGGCGGGGGACAACCTAAATTGGATAAATTGAACAAGGAGACGTATTTGCGGGAGACACCCTAAATTGGATAAATTGAACAAGGAAACGGATTTTACGCTCACACTCATAGCCTACCATGCATTTTTTTGGAACGTGGGAGGAAACTAGAGTACCCAGAGGAAACCCACGCAGGCCTGGGGAGAACATGCAAACTCCTCACAGATGGACGTGACCTGGATTTGAACCCAGGACCCCAGAGCTTTGACGGCGGCCGACGCGCTGACCACTCGTTCCACCGGGCTGCCTAATTATACTATATTATGTTTTTTTAAATCTTGTTCCCCTGGGCCTCCTGAATGAGCAGGGGTTTACAGTACTCATTACGTAGAATACATTGTGCAGTTGTACCTAATATTGTGCCAGGGAGTGTTTAAAATCACATTAACATAAGAATGGATTAAGCCTCTCTCATCCCAATTTAACCCAAGTTTGTGTCAAACAGGGATGGCCAAGTCGAGTCCTTGAGAGCCCCACATCTCCCTCCTCTACCACACCTGAATCAAATGATCAACTCATCAGAAAGCTGTCCAGAAGCTTCATACCGATCCCGATTATTTGATTCAGATGTGTTGGTGGAGGGAGACATGGAAAAAAGACTGGATAGGGGCTCTCGAGGACTGGACTTGGCCACCCCTGGTGTAATGCATGGAACATTTCTTTTCGCCCACATAGTTGTTTTGTGGCTCTTATTCACCACAGACAAACAATCCCCAAAACACATTTCACTGAAGTGTGCTTCGATTTGAGCTGAGCATCTTTGGTCCTCTCCTGATGGAAACTGCAGCCAGCCACCACTCACAGGCCAGTTCGTCCGTCCACAAGAGGCACAAGGTCCAACAAGTCCAGATCTCAGTTGGGATTTGTTTTCATTAGAAGGTGCACGTTCCTCTTAAACCCAATGTCTCTCCTTCATAGGATCTGTTCCGTGTTTCTTTTAGGCATCCCCCGTTTGATACGAAGTCAGCTGCTCTTGGTCAGAGATGTTGTCACCGGCCGGTGGCCTTGCCCGGTCAAAGAAACCACACTGAAGCACAAAATTAACCATCTTTTAGCATTGTGATTGTCATGTGATACTGACCGTGTTGGGAAAAGTCTTAAATCAGAACCTTCCACATGGCAAGCGTCAGCACGGCGAGCACCAGCAGCCCCAGCAGTATTGCTAAGATGATGACCCACAGTGGAACGGCAAAGGAAACTTCTGGTGTCCCCCATAACACTGGTGTGCCCATCTACAAGGGACACATTCAACACAATCATTTATATATATGGACCAATACTAAAATTGTTATCACGATAAAATAAAATAAATCAGTCGATAGGGTACACCATCCTCTACAGCTCTCACAACTACGGCAAGCAGCCCCCGACTCTACTATTTTCCCCGTAGAAAAAGTACTGCGCAGTCACTGCTGGGATATGTAGTTCTTTTGTCAATTCACCCAATGGATTGTGGCCTGTATACATCAACATCAACACAGCTTTACGAAGCATGGAAAGCAGCGTTGGAAAAGTTATGCTAGCTACTAGCTAGCTACTATTTGCGAATGGATTGTGGCCGCCTGGACGAATGTATAAAACTCAGCGTTTTCGATGACTCATTTGGACAATTGTTCAATTCGGACACAGAAAATGAGGGCTTTGATGGATTTGTGGGTGAAGATGACGTGAGTACATTGTAAAATGGCTAAATAAAGTACAACCAAACTCAGTTTTGCTTCCGTTGCTTTTTTAAAAACGTGTTTTTAGCGTGTGAGTGTAGCGTGTATGTTTAAGCTGGTGTATGTTTTGCCATGCCTGGCTGCGTCTATAAAAACGGTGCGTCCTTTGTGTGTGTAAATACAGAAATAGCTCTCGTTATTGACACTGCGGCTAAAAATACGATGCGCCGTATCGTCGTGAAAATACGGTATGTATATAGATAATGTGATGGATTACTGTCTGATATACGGACATCAGGTTGCAACAATGTTGCTGTCCTCAAACAAAAAAAGCTGGATTTGTTATTTGAGACCCCAAAACGCATAACTGTGAGCCAGATGTAATAACTACTACCGCTGTGCTGGCGTTTCATACAAATTCTGAATTATGGAGCCATTTTTCTTCCTGCCAAAAAAACAAGTTTTCAATTGAACTTTGAAAGGTTAGAGGTGCGTTGATTTATTTCAATTGTGCGTTTGAGGCACTGGGGTGGACGGGTGGTGAGCCTGTCTGTCTCACTGTTGCATTGACTGAGGGATGTACTGTATCACTGTATTTCTGTTGGTGGCAACATTATGTTTCATGTTACTCTGAAAATACTTGATCTGCTTTGAAGGCCAATAAGTGATTAAAAGGGGGAGGATTTTTTTCCCTTTATTCCTGTAAAGACTTTAATGCTTCACGTTGAATTGCATGAAAACTGTAGAATATGATAATAGAGTAAATAGATCTTTCATTAGAGAAGCAGTTTTCAGAAAAGTTGCACCAACAGATATGGCACCAAAATGATTTCATCGGTATCGACGAGTACTAGAAAATAATGTGGCAATGCTGGCCAATATGTCCGAGATTTAGTTCCCAACTGCTGGTCGCGCGACCTAGAATGGCTGCCAGCTATGCACACCGCTGTAAAAAATGCGCACTTGTTTGCCCTTCCCTCTATGACGATAGACGTCCAATCATCTTTCTACTGTATATTCAAATGAGTTCATCACTTGTAGAATACATTTGAAGTCGGAGCAGCAAATTCATTCAATTATCAATGGCAGACAATGAGTTAAGCAGTGTCTAACCAAACCATTTCATACAGATAATATTACAGAATTGAGTAAGCAGTAGTTTAATATTAATAGATTTGTTCCCGCTGGTATCGGTACATTATTGGTACCAGTGTCAGAATTGGTATGGGAAGCCAAAAAATCGTATCGGTGAAACACGAGTTTTCAGACTTGTGGCGTCAAATTAAAATATGTTTAATTTGTTTGCAGAGGCGTGTTACAAACTGATTACTAGCCATAAAACAGACAGACAACCATCCCCATGTAATCAGGTAAACAACATAATCTATATTTGTCGTGTGTAGTCTGACCCTTCGGGAATAGGCAAACTCCACACAAAATGGCCTGATCCTATAGTTTCAAAATAAGATTTAAAGGTAATCAAAATCTTCCTTCTTACCGAGATGGTACGATGAGGTAGTGTGGGGGGCTGGACCCGATAAGGCATGGCCAGGACCGTGAAGGACACAGAGGAGTTGAGAATGTAGGGGTCGTTACGTCGCTGCATGACAAATATGCAAGTTATTTGACCAACAATCAAGGCAAAGGGTGAGCTGACACGTTTACGAGTTGCATGGCAAAGGTCACGGATGTTACTTCAACCTTTCTAGTTTAGTTACGCAGCTAAGCTAGTCCTAGCAGATAAACAAAGGGTTAATGGAGCAAAGATGTGGAACCAGACACTGACCTGTAGGAAGGTATGTGCCCACATTCTCGACCGGACCTTAATGACAGCACTCTGGCCGCGATCCAGATGGCCCACAATACATTTGATTATCAGGCAGGAGATATTTGTACAGTTCTGTGGAAGACACACCTGTGAATTCCTCAGGAGCATTTTGATCAACATTCTGGCTAAGTTGCACCATGTTGAGTGTTTCTTACCAGTGTTTTACCGTCGTGACCGTGGGCGGTGCTGGTGGACCGCTTGTGCCGGCGAAGGGGGGTGCTGGTGTTCCTCAAGAATCCCAAAAGTTCTGGTGTATCTTGAAGGTTTGAAATCTACAGAGGATTTATAGAAGGTCCTGCTTACTGTGGCTAAAAATTATTTAACTAAGCTAAAAAACAATCCACTTTCTGAACCGCTTATCCTCACAAGGGTTGCGGGGGTGGGGATGTTGTAGCCCACATGTGTCAAAGTGGCGGCCCGTGGGTCAAATCTGGCCCGCTGCATCATTTTGTGTGGCCCGGGAAAGTAAATCATGAGTGCCGACTTTCTGTTTTAGGATCAAATTAAAATGAAGAGTATAGATGTATATTAAATTTCCTGATTTCCCCCCTTTTAAATCAATAATAAATATTTTTTTAATCCATTTTTTCTGTGTTTTTAGTTCAAAGATCATTTTGTAAAATCTAAAAACATATAAAAAAAGTTAAAATGAACATTGTTTTAGATCTATAAAAAACTGAATATTCAGGGCTTTTAATCAATTTATAAAAAAAAGGTCTGGCCCAAATGAAATGGCGTTGACGTTAATGCGGCCCGCGAACCAACCCGAGTTTGACACCCCTGTTGTAGCATATCCTAGCTAACTACGAACACCAGGCAGGGGATACCCTGAAATTGCAGGGCACAAGAAGACGACCAACCATTTACGCTCACACTCATAGGGGACAATTTAGTGTTCAACCAGCCTGCATGTTTTTGGGATTTGGGAGGAAACTGGAGTACCGGGAGAAAACCCACACAAGCCCGAGGCAAACATGCAAACTCCACAAAGTGAGAAGCGACCTAGGATCGATCCCTCGACCCTAGGACAGTGAGGCCGACGCGCTAACCACTCGGCCAAGCTAAAATCAATTTTTGACAATGCCAATGAAGTCTCACACGCACTGTTCCCATCTCGGTTCATGTCCATTATTCTTCACGTGCAAACTTAATTGTGCACATTTTCTTTGCGGCTTGCACTGCAGATGCTATCACTTTGCATTGGAAAATACTTCAGGTGTAATTTCTGCTAACAAGCAAAATACTCTCTAAGAGCCAGCTGGCACAGAAGACACAGAGCAGACAGAACACCTGGTTGGACATTTTCTAAACTACTGGGTGAAAATCCTAAAGCAATAGATGGCGAGATAACCATCTCGTAGCAGTGCATAGTGGGTTGATTGTATTCATGTTTTGCCAATAGTTTGAGGCATTTACCTTCCATAATGTTTAATTATATAAATCCTTTCAATGCATTGCTATTTATTAGCAATGTTTTATTTATAGTTATATAATGCAAGGATTTCAAACTTGTGGCACAGGGGCCAATTGCGGCTCATGGTTGCGTGATTGCTGGATTTGATCAAGTAATTTTTATATATCAGGCAAGGCCTCATTGTAGTGTCAGTTCTAACTGGTTTTTGCTTTATGTTTTCATAATTCAAGTGCATTTCTTGAAAAACAAGTAACTTTTAAAAAATTTAATTTGCTTGGATCAGATATTTGTTGCATTTTTGCTTCACTAGAAAGCATTAAATGTGTGATACATTAATTAAATTGTATTCACGGAATGAACTACTGGAAACTCTTATCTTATGGCACAAATGTATGCATAGTATAGCATTTCTTGAGCTTTTGGCAACATGAAATTTAAGCAATAATGTTTAATTATTATTGGAGAATTATGAAGCAACAGTACTTCAAAGTTCAAATACAGTTTTCGTTAAACACCAGATTGGTACAGTATAATACACTGAATATTTTGATATTCAATAGTTTCTATATTTCTATACTCATGTCCATACTTTTTCTTACCTGAAGTCCGAGTGGGTTGAGGCTGCTATTCGTCCGACAGCTTATTGGTCCATCAGTTTTAATCTCCATTGCATACAGCAGGTTCTCATCACGGAAGCGGGAAGGCCAGCCGACCTCAACCTCGGCTTCCCCAATACTACTGGGACCGGCGTTATGGAGCTGGAGATGTAAGAAGTGGTCGAGAAGTGAGCAGTTTTATTGCTCTGGGCCTCAAGTGACTATATGCTATAATTGGGTTATCATAACTGTGGCGTGATGACACTGGCCACCTGGGTTTCTGGCTCCAGGGCTGCAACACTAATAGGCCTTTCCTCATTGGGGATTGGACACAGAGACAAGACTCATCTACAACTTCAACTCTAGTTTGGCACGAGATGCAGAGGAGTAAATTGGGAGCTTAAACGAACCATCAATTCAAAAAAAGCCACCTTCCCATTCACTCACACATTCTCTCATAGAAACACTCGCGGTCATTAACAGTGAGGCAAGTCATCCAAACAGGACATGATCTTGGTGCTGCGGGGCAGGAATTAGGGTGCAATGACCCCACCGCTCCCCCAAACCCAGTACCACCCCCCCAAAAAAAGGAAACAAAATGTCCTCCTTAAGTAGAAGCAGCTGCCAAGCGGGAAAAAAAGTACCGCCGATGAAAAATCATTATCAGCTGCAGGAAAGGCCAGACACTGCAGCACTCTAGTTCAATGAAGCAGTGGCCCCTTTAAGACCCAAAGACATCACATGTATAGCACATGGACACACACACACACACACACACACACACACACTCACAGACACACACAAGCATTGTAAAATGTCGCCAGTTTGTCTGCCATACCCCCTCCTTCTATATCTACCTCATTTTGACCTTGTTTTTCCTGTAATTATGCTAGTTTGAACCATCATGCTCGCCTTTCTAATCTACTTGTCCCCATAACAGTAATTGCACGTCACATATTGTTTTAATTCATTTTTTTTTCTGTCATTTTTTTTTACTTAAGATTGTACGTTCCACTCTTATTGCAGACTGAGTGAGTGCAGGTTACCTCATAGATGTGCGTGACCTGTGGACCCACATCATCTTCCTTGACAGGCTTCTCTTTGGGTTCCCAGCGTGGAAATGGTAACACCACCTGAGAGGGGTGAGACACCCTGTGGCGACAATGGAGAAAAGATCTTATTAGATTAGGTTCGCCCATTGGAGCGTAATATTGGTTTCAGCTTTGTTCCAGAGTAGTTCAACCTTTAAAATGCAGGTTTTTAAATGTTTTTACAATGTGTATTATTCTTTTTTTTTTATTTCATTTCAATCAGCCCAGAAAGTTACTGGTGATAGCAAAAATGATCATCTGATAACCACAGAAAATACATGTAATTTGTCGAATGGAGACACAGAAAGTGTATAGTCAACAGGAATGAATTATTTAAAATATAAATTATTTGGTTGTGTCAAAGAAAAGAGTGTTGTTAACAAGTCAGCCAAATTTGCATGATTAAAATAAAATTAAAAATAGATTTGATAAGGCTCCCGAATGGGGAGAAGTAAAGCCAGCCCGTCAAGTTTCAGACATAGTCGTGTCCCCTGAAAGTGCTCAAACGCTACAATCAAGTGCAAAATGTTTACTTGATACCATCGTTTGTTACAAGGTGGATGATACTTCCATGTCAAAATAATTTATTTACAAACCCTGCAATGCTTGTTAAAACTGGGAGGAAAAATCTCGTCAGGGGTTTTGTGAGAACGAAACCCCCCCCCCAAAGAAAAATCTAACCAGTACCTGAATTGTTTACGTTCAGTTCTTTTTCAATCAGAAGGAATTCTGGATTTTCATGAAACAGCTATTTGGAGCTCATATAAACACTGCAAATTACACCTTGATTGAAACTTATTTGACAGAAGTATAAACAGCTCAGCATATGTTAAATAGCATCTTCCATGTTACATTTAAAATGTTGCCAAAATGTTTAACATGTATGCGATCTGAACGAAACTTGGTGAGACAGTACACATACTTTAACCTGGCAGGTACGCATAGTAATGTAACTTTTTCACAAATATCAGTCACCATTGATTAAGTGTCACTGATGGTCTAATGCACAGGTGTCAAAGTGGCGGCCCGGGGGCCAAATCTGGCCCACCGCATCATTTTGTGTGGCCCGGGAAAGTAAATCATGAGTGCCGACTTTCTGTTTTAGGATCAAATTCAAATGAAGAGTATAGATGTATATTAAATTTCCTGATTTTCCCTTTTAAATCAACAATTGTAATTTTTTAATCCATTTTTTTCTGTGTTTTTAGTTCAAAAATCATTTTGTAAAATCTAAAAAAATATATATAAAAAAAGCTAAAATAAACATTGTTTTAGATCTATTAAAAACTGAATGTTCAGGGATTTTAATCCAGTTCTTTTAATCCATTTATTAAAAAATAAATCTAAATATCATATCTAAAATGGTCCGGCCCACGTGAAATCAAGTTGACGTTAAAGCGGCCCGCGAACCAACCTGAGTATGACACCCTTGGTCTAATGGTTTAAATCTAACTGCCTTGCATTCATGTTAAAAAAGAAAAGAAAAACTATTTTTGTTTTTTGCATGGCAACCACTTTTGACAACACGAACTGGAACCTTTGAATGATGCTTGATGGCAGCTGACAACTCTTATTACTATTACATTTTTCCATTACAACAGACGAAAAATACTTTTTGTGTCTGCATATTTGTATGCGTATCACTGTGCATGCCGAGGGCACACAATTAACCCATGTGCACATGATTATAGTTGATGTAATTTTTTAAAATTTAATCACGCACATTTTATTGTGGCAGAGCAAAAACAAAAGAAGACAAAAAATGTTCCACAATCCCAAAACATAAAAGCAGATCATATTTATGTCAGAGATGAAAAAAAATACCAGGACTCACCCTCGTAAATCAATTTGAGCTTTAGCAACGATGGCCAGATTCAGGCTGACTGGGTTGCTTTCAGGGTTGTCTTTGTTGGAGCTGTATTGGAGGGGGAATGTGGGTGGGTGGGGGTGAAGATTCACAGTGGGTGTCAAGGGAATAAAACACAGCACCCTCTCCATGTTGTGAAACTGAGGTCTAACGCAAGTGACAGGAATGTCTTGGATGATAAATTTACTCTGTCATTGTTTGTTAATGATTGAACTATTGACATTCTCTGACATGCACCTGTGCAATAGTGAAAAGTGTGCATGTAATAAAAGAGGACATCAATTGACACAAAAGCCAAACACATTGAACATTGAAACGTTACAATATATTTGAGCTCAGTCCCAAACAGCTCGTAATTAATATTTCAAAGTCCACGCCTGAGTTTTAATCTACCATATTTTGCTGTTTATTATATTCCCCCCATTTAACATACCCGGGTATATTAAACGGCAGGGGTATATTAAATGGCGCACAAACGGGAAGGTACAATCCACTACGCACTCTTTATGCCGTGACGGGGTGCATCAACGTTTTGCAGACTAAAACTACTTACTGCTCAGGTTAAAACTACTTACAGCTGAATAAAGTCTGACTTGGAATTTTAATGAACTTAAGTATCTATAATTATGCCCCCATGAACACCATACAAATCTTGCCAAAAAAGCCGAGTTGCTGTTTAATATATAATATATATTAAACGGCCGCGGTATATTAAATGGCGCACAAACGGGAGGCTCAAAAAAGCAAAAATCATTCAATATACCCGGGTATATAAAACGGCAAAATACGGTACCTCTAATGGGATAGTTTTCAAAATGGGTCACCTGTGGATCTGTAAGTCGAAGCTAATCTTTGGTCCTGCATCTTCGAGCCTTTGGACTGAAAACCGCAAACCAACAGACAGCTGTGGAGAACAAAAACAAAAAAACTTTAGGAGAATTAAGACAAAAGATGTCAAATGTGTTCATTTCTAAGGGACTCATGGTACCCTAGTGTCCATTAATGAGACAGGAAAGACCCAATTAACCAGCTCATTTTGTGCAATTATATGAGTAGAAGATCCAGTTTGTAGTGATGACAAGACTCACATTAAAATGTTCGTAAATCAGCACCATGTCCTCTAACCCAAAACACATGGTAGAATGCGGTCATCACAAAACTACACAACAGTGTTGTACATGCACGCACGCGAGTCTTGCACTGGACATCAGGCCTGACATACGCTTGTGAAAATGACAGCAAGCAGGCTTCAAAAATCAGCCCCGTGGGGCCGTGGAGATGGGAGGCCATCTATATGGAACGCATTAGTAAGGCTGGAAGAGAAGAACCAGGCGGTGAAGATCCAAAGAGGGCAAATGGGCACGGGTCGGTCAAAGTGAAGACGTCACAGAGGTCTGATTTGAAAGGGGCAGTTCATCTTTAAAGTTGCTATTTTTTCCTTTCGACTCAAGCATCTGTTGGCAGCATGGACCTACGTAATTCAGCGGATGAAAAACATCCACAGAAAGCTTTTTTAATTAGCCTTAAAACGACATGTTGTTCATGTCAATGCTCAAAAAATATTTAGAAATGCAAAATGCCAAAATATTCCTCAAAATGTAGCTAATCCACATCATAGCTTTCATATTTTCATGTTCCATATTTTTATCAGAATGATGCCTGAGGCAAATTATATTGGTGATCTACATATTGTAAAGAAAATTTATACAACATTACACCATTAATGAGACACTGTGTCACAGTGTTAGGTTGAGGTAGAAAATTGTTTGACCGATAATACATTAAGTGTATTATTATAACATTATTCGAGAGCTATTGGAATATAATAAAGAGCATCTTGTACAACACATTTCGCCATATTTATTACTGATTGTACATTGCACAGCAGCACCTACACTACACTAAGTTGATCTACACGTTAAATGACAATCAATCCAAGTCAGTCCTTGGGCAAAGCATCAAATAATGCTATACATTCTTCGCATCTCATCTCATTTTCTGAACCACTTTATCCTCATTAGGGTTGCAGGGGGTGCTAGAGCCTATCCCAGCTGACTCCGGGCCAGAGGAGGGGGACATCTTGAATCGGTGGCCAGCCGATCGCAGGGCACAAGGAGACAAACAACCATGCACACTCACAAACAAGGGCAATTTAGAGTGTCCAATCAGCCTACCATGCATGTTTTTGGAATGTGGGAGGAAACCGGAGTACCCGGAGGAAACCCACGCAGGAGAACATGCAAACTCTACACAGATGGACTGACCTGAACTTGAACCCAGCGGCCAATCACTTGCATTATAAAGCACTGTGTGACATCAGACCGTGACCAATTTCAAAATCTACCTTTTACAGAACAGTTCACTTGTCAACACGAATGACTGCAATTTAATACAAATCTACACAGATATTATCAACCAGGACAACACCCCATATATTGACCTATCTTATGCATAAAACTGTTTAAAATATTAGAAAATGATTTTAAAGCCTCTTAAAATACGGTATGTATTTGTTTTCCAACAAAAACTAACACCAAGAACAATACTTTTTAGCTGATAAAGACATTTCATTATCATTCCAAAATGATTAAACTCGAAGCAGATTCATCGCACAACATAAAAATGCACACTCAAATGGCATGAATACAAGCATAATTTTTTTTGTTCTGTATTAAACTACATCCACTGACTTTTGTTTTGGACAACATTAAATTATGAAGGTGAGCTCAGTGCTCCTGTCAAAGTATGGCACAAAGGAATTTTAATAATTAGGTCTACTGTGTCATTACATTTGTGTTCCATCACGTTATTACAGACTCGCCCTTCAAGGGGATGTGCTACATCTGTGACCCCAAGTACAAGGAATGACTCAACTTCAGAGATGACAGCTCTTTATAGGCCAAATACTATACCCAACATCTGCATGGGGGTGCGTGCAAAAATATTCCGCACAAGCCTGTGGATTCCTAAGCATCCACAGAGGGCATGGGGAGAGTTAATAACTCTCATCTGGACGACTGGGACACCCCCACACACAATGTTCCCTCTAATTTTTCGTTGGTCTGAGCAGAAAGTCAACCTCCCTGAGCGCACCGAGTACCAGTGTGAGCGACATCATCGGTACTCGGATGATTCGCCTAAAGACGTTTCGCCGACGGACGTTTGACAGACGGGCAGGTCGCCGAACGGAACGTCCATTCGGCGACCTGTCCGTCTGTCAAACGTCCGTCGGCGAAACGTCTTTAGGCGAATCATCCGGTCACGACATCATCATTGCTCGCTATGGGCACACCAGTATCACACCTGCCACAAGCAGGTGCATGTCAATGTTCCCTCTAATTTTTCATGTCAAACATGCTGTAAAACACGAAAAACATAAGTGGACAGAGCTACTGCCACTGGCTACCGCTTAAACGGCGCCATCATGGGGAAAGGGGTAAAAAAAAAAAAAAAAAAAAAAAAAAAATAAAAAAAAAAAAAAAAAAAAAAAAAAAAAATCCGATTTTTTTTTTTTTTACTGCGCGCCATATGATTGCTGCTGCGCAGAGAAGACGAGAGTAGTGCGCAATTGCGCACGCGCGCAGCTTAGAGGGAACACTGCCCACACATATACAATTTTGTGTGTCTCGCAATGCATTCCTCAAGCAGTGTAACATGACCAACATTGACCACTTAATTGATTTATAACAATGCTGGTTGTCACTTTAAACACTGACACCTTTTTGCTAAGATCATATACGCTTGACACACACACTAATGTGACAAGTGACATAAGATCTATATATTCATCCCAGGAAACGACGATCTGTTACTTTACAAAGCTTCAGCTTCCTGCATGTGTCAGTCATCAAGAGGTAAGTGAATCCTTCAAGTATGCAGCACCCTCCGTTGGCGCGTGAATAGAGTCAAGGCGAGGGGAATTGTGTGTAATGAAATGAGGGTCAAGGAGATGATTGGTAATGATTGGAAACAATCAATCAGTATGTGTTAAGGTTGAAGAATTCCAGGGCTGGTTTTTAATGGGGGGAAATGAAAAATGTTGATGGATTTGCAGTGTGAAATCACTCACCTCAGTTTGGGCCACCATTGGATTGCCCAGGTCACACACCACCATCCTCGAGTCATTAACCATCTTGTATTCACAGTTCAACCGAGACAGAGCCTGAAGGAAGGGGTTTGGAGAAGATGTGTTGAAAAGGAAAATAATATACAAAAAGTGAGATTAATGATTCATTTTTGAGTTGTCAAAATTGCTCAACATTGGGTGACGTGTATGGGGTTCTGTCTCGGCCACAAATAAGAGGATGCATTTAGGTTTGTGTTTTTAGTTTTGTTTGATCGATTTTCTCTTTTCCGGGTTTCCGAATGACTCAATGTTCCTCGCTCCTCAAGACACTGAAGGGACAAGGAAGTTGCTGCCATATTAACTCTGCCTGCCATTGACGCATTTTTTTTAAACAACTGTTTATTTATTTATTTTTGAAAACTTTTTCCCTTATTCCAATGGACTTGTTCATAAATTAGTGAACCTCAACCCATACTTGCATGAACAACTATGCATTTTGGGGAAGCTCATTTTATACTAACCATATATATACTAGTATCATGTTTATCAATTTACACTTGACCACCAGACACTGTTGTAAGCAGGTGTTTTTAAATCATTCCTCACATTTCAAACCTTTTGGGGAATTTGTTGCAGGCAAAACTCTAAATAAACAAACAAAAAACCCCAATGACAGTTCAACACTGGAGTTTTGGGGCATTAAACATGTTGTCTTGGTAGTGTATTAAACTGAGTAAATTTTGAAAAGGGGCTAAAAAATAAGCAAAGTGAAAGTTTGTGTATTTGCAGAAGTTATTTTTTGTTATCAGTGAAGTTGGAGAACAAGCCAGGATGGAAGGCAGCATCAAAAATGGGAAACATTGTTGCGAGTAGAAGTGGTTGAGAGTGATGAATGCTCTGACAGTTAGGAAACCATCCATCACGTAGCCCCATAACAATCTCATTAGTACATGCCCCAACCCCCACACGCGCGGCAATTGACCCAGTGGATTTCCAGGGCCCGCTAATGCACCGTGGGCATCATAAAAGGAAGCTTTCTGTGCCTCTGCCAGTTACATGTAAACTGCTAATAGTCCTGCTTAATCAACCCCAGCAAAGATTTTCAAGAAACAACCGGAAGTGACATCGCACTGGACTGCATGTACGTATATGCGTCATGTTGTATACGTCTTGATTTGTCAGCGCGTGTGTTAGAATTATTATGGGGTGTTTCTATATGTTTTGTAAGCATTTTTAATAAGTAATAAGGCATTTCAATTACTTTTGTATAAGAGTGTCTTTAGTTTGAGACTGGGACAAACTCGAGGTCACCCTGCTGGCTCCAGCTTGTTGAAATAACACCTCACCCTCCAAGGACTGTTTACTGGGAGATCTACGAAGGACTCATAAATTGTTTTGTCTGGGACACCGGCAGTTTACCTTATAAAGAAATTATTATGCTCATACTGCAAATTCTTACGCAGGTGTTTTTCTTTCAATGGCAATTGTTTAAATCAGATTACCTTTGAATGTTTTGGTTATGTGCCGCTAAATGTACCGAAGAGTATGCAGCTCGTCAGAATGCACTGGGGGCTAAGACGACGCCACATTGCATCTCCTTGCAAGTTGTAAGCAGAGTTTGTTGAAAGATGTTTTTCCTTTTTTAATTAAATATTACTAATAATGATTTAAAAGGTTTGAATCATTATTCCAACATTTAATTAAAAAAGGAAAAACATCTTTCAACATCTTTCACTTGTTTTTCCATCTACAGTAGAGGAGATACAATTGGCCGCACAGAAATCCGGTATGATGGCGGGCCCTCGCGACGGCGTCGCATGGAGAGAGGGTGATCCGACATACATTGATGATGAGTATAAGTTGGCTAATCAGATCGCAGCAGGTTGGGAGTATATTTTTCTTTTAATTACTCCAAACAAAAATGTTGATTGGATAAATTACCTGCATTACAATGTCCAAAAACTTGGAAATTATACTGAACAGGGATTTGTGGCGATAAAGGAACAACTGGCAGCCACTAGTCTGACGGCGTTCCAGGATCGTGCAGCGGTTGAAATGCTTCTTGAAGGAGCAGGGGGCGTATGCAACGTTTGAAAATGTTGCACTCAACAACACGCCCCCCACTGGGTCCCACACCAGGGCCAACGATGGCCTGCAGACCCTAAACCGCAAGATGAAAAAGCATCCTGGAGTAGAATAATGTCCGCTGACAGATTTGTGGCCTCACTAATAATGATTTGGCCTAATTTGTGGTAGCCCTTTTTGCTACGATTTTGACATTATGTGGGTGTTGTATTATTCCCTGCTTAAGATCTTTGATGAGCCGACTTATAACCACTGCGATTGCCCCTACAAATTCCAAATTGCATGAATTATATCTCCTACTGAAGTGCTGACACTAACAGTGAATTCCAGGAGCATGGTAATTACGAGGATGGATTGGACGAAAATGATCTTGTGTTCTGCTTTTCAGACCTGCCGAACGAGTAGAGCCTAAGCGGGTAAAATTAAAACAGCCAACGGTGATATCCCTCTCATTTTGAATTTGTCATAAAATGAATAACAAACATATAGTAAAAGGAGGGAATGTTAGAATTATTATGGGGTGTTTCTATATGTTTTGTAAGCATTTTTAATAAGTAATAAGGCATTTCAATTACTTTTGTATAAGAGTGTCTTTAGTTTGAGACTGGGACAAACTCGAGGTCACCCTGCTGGCTCCAGCTTGTTGAAATAACACTAACACCGCGTGTGTGGCAGGTCTGTGATCTATATCACCTCGAGTCTCCTCTCCACGCCAATGTAGTCAGCCTCTGATGGGATCACCACGTGGAGCTCTGTCTCGTAGGATCCTTCTCCTCTGTTTGCTGCACTGACGGTCAACATGATCAAATTATCGTCTCCAATCACCAGCTCAGAGTGGTCCCTGTGGAAGCGGATTTTGATTCTTTTTTAAAAGTCATGTATGCAGTAGTGATGCGGAAATTGATAAACCAATAAGGCCAAAGCATTAGCAACCTGTGTAATGAAAAAAATGTTGCAAATGTCAGGCTCTTTAACAAAAAAATGGCTGTGTTAAGACCTACCGTATGCATGCAAGTACATCTATATGTATGTATGTGTGCGTATATATGTATGTATATATATATATATATATATATATATATATATATTTATATATATATATTTCAGCAACACGCTTATTTATTTATATATTTATTCATGTATTTATTTATTAACCCACTTATTACCTATCTATTTATGTCTAAAATGCCTTTCCTATTTCTGCATCCTCACCCCCTTGCTACTGTGACAACGAAATTTCCCGAATACGGGATGAATAAAGTTATCCAATCCAATCCAATCCAAATGTTTGAAAATGAAACCGCCCTTGTCTCTGAACTTGCACAAAACGTAGACTTTGGATCAGAACTAATTTGCAATGTCCCTCTCCCAACTGAGTTTGACAGTTGTAAGAAAATTAAAACAGCATGCATCTATGTCAACTATTAATCAGAGATGGAAAATACCACAGTTAGGATATTTTGTTACAGTATTAAAAAGCTTTTTCCTCATGCATATATTGGGCTACCCAACAGTTTAACAATAATATCTATACTCTTTATTTGCTACAGTGGAGTTAATGGATGTTTTCAATATCAATTTCCCTCTTTTATTAACTACCTCAACACATACTAATAACTTGCAATTGCAACTTGCTGGCAATATACGAGTTAAAAATACCTGTGTACCTGCCAGCTACTTTTAAAAATAGGTTGCATGTGCGATTCAAGCATTTGTCGAATCGACTGCTTCTGACCTCAGCTTATGTGCATATACTGTATATGTCAGTCAGTAGTGGATGACAGGATGTATGTACAATGTTGCCATGGGGAAGGCATGCATCTGGAATCACTACAGAGAGAAGGCTGGCCGAGAGACGGACCCACATTACAATCTCCACATGGTAAAGAGAACAATGGACAACTCTAATGTAAGCCTTTGTCAATACAGTATGTATTTTCTGTGTATCTTCTGATTTGTTTTGTGTTTGTTGGTTGAGTTCTTACATGCTCGCAGAAAGCTGGAGATCCGGGATGCAAACATTGTCGTCACCACAGTCCAGCAGAATGTAAGCCTGAGAGGAAAAGGCGGGGTCGTCATGAGTAAATGTAAAGGCTACATTAGATATCACCAAATACATCAAAAATGTCCATGCATGTACATATATTGAGTTATCCAAGCTGATTTTTGAGGTACACTGTGGACTTGTTGGCACATAGACAATCGCAATTCACACTCACAGTCACACCCATGCAATTTAGAGTCTTGTTTTGGAATGTGGAAAGAAGTCGGATACCTGAAGAAAACCCACATGAGCATGGAGGAAAATGCAAACTCCAAGCAGAAAGGTCAGAACCACTTTCCCAACTTTTTTTTTTGCATTCATGCTCACCTGCTCTTGGAGGTAAGTGCTGCTGTAGTAGTTTAGCACTGGTGGAAGCAGCTGGCTCTGAGGGGGAGGAGCCAAGCTGTAGTTCAGAGCCAATGAGATGGGAGTCAATTTATCCCGGAACTCATCTTCCTCCTGTAAAGAAAGATGAACTGCCAAAGTGGTCTACTTGTGAGGACAGTGTGCTTTTTGTCTAATTTGCTCACTTTCAGGTAAATGGTGTACTTTAAGCAAGCCTGTGGATGGTCGTGGCCCAACGTTAAGAGACCAGTGGTCTGAGATTGCTGCGTGTCCAAGAACAGGACTCGCTTCACACCGCCTCGGACACCTTTAAACCAATCCAAATGCAATTCGGCTCTAAGATCTGAGAAAAAGTGATGGACACAAATTTAGGAAATATGTTACACAGGTATCCCTCATAAAATTAGACTATTATGGTCAAAGGTATATTGGCTTTCAATAGTAGTAGAGTGTAGAGTGCAATGTCCCGCATCTTAATTTATATGAGAAATAGTGCCAATTTGATAATATGAGCTCTCTTGATTGTGATTCTCTTGATTTTTAAATAGTCGCTGGACATTTTCTCATTGTTCTGCAAAGTTTGTTTCACTAGTGGCAATATATAGTATATATAGAATTCTTTTTTTTGTCTGTAGCCATTAATTGTTAAAAAAAATCATTTAAAAACCTTCTTGATCTTTTATATTTGAATCATCTGAAAATGCCACGAACGGACCTGATTTCCGATCACGTGATTGGATATGGGACATCTCTAGTATATACATATTATTAAAAATACTGAGTCTATGTCCCACACAGCATAGCTAAACATTGTGATTGATCTAAAACTTTCTTACCCACAGAGTTTGGGATTGCCACTCCACTCACTTCTGCACACACATCCACCTTCAGGCTGCAAGATAAGTGATGTAGAGTTAATGTGGCGTATAGTGTTAAATGCAGACAACCTAAGGGATTTAATCCAGGGAATTTATTGGGGTATTTTATTCCTTAGAGAGTTTTCTTTAAACAAACAGATATGGGAGCCCAGGCAACTGTTCCACATTTCCTTATCACCTCCTTAAATCAAGGTAAGAGTTAAGTGAGTCCAAAATGGGGAACTGTTAATGTCTCACAATCTAAGCAGCTTTGGAAAAGTTACTGAGTTAAAATTAAGCACCACATGGCACTTTTTGACTTGTTCCGCTTCATTCTAATGAGTTCATTGTATATATTGAGCTAGAGATTGGGTTTCCCCGAATATAATAAATATTTATGATGCAGATACTTAAGTGCACATAGTAAAATACAAACCTTTAAAAAATGCCCCCCTTTGAGTCAAATTCAAATATTTTTTTCTGACCAGTTAGTATTTTGAGTGTTACATGTGTTTTATGTGTGAGAGTGATTATAACAATTGGTGTGTGTGTCTGTGCATGTGTGTACGTGTGGTATACTCCACATATAACATAGCCTTGGCGCTTTCTTATTCATGACAACCAAGTAGATGGAACTGTTCCAAAAATGCATGTGCACTTTACGACCAAAACACATTGTTATTATTAGACATGCTTACTGTAGCCCCCCAGCCACATTTGATGAGTGAGAACATTCAAAACATTTTACACCACAGCTTCAGCCTCAATCCATTGTCATACATGGCCCATCTCCACCTCTAAGACAATAGATGAGCATTTCTTTCTTTTTTCTTTTTAATGCTGTGACCAATAGTTACAGCCTGGCCTCCATCTGTTTTTCTTTTAGAAGAACGGTAAATAACAGCCAGTCATAGTCCCTAGGAATGCATGCTTGGAAGCGGAAAAAAAATCTAAACAACAACAATGGATTGGATCATTCGTCTCAAAATTCATAAAAAATAAACTGGAATGCATTGTTCACACATTCAAAAAAGTTGGATAAGTATCAGTACTTTTAGTGGTGGGACCACAGACTACTGGGGGGAAAAATCATATTTATGAGAGCATCAATAGCTTGGTCTTATTACAATGTGCTGTAAATAAATATCAATACCAAATGTTGCATGTATCTCTGATTTAAACAGACATTTACCGTAAACTCCCACGACGAGAATTAATGCAGAACAGAAGCACAAGCATGTTTGCTTAAGTTATGAGTACTGTACATGTTCACATAATATAATTATATAACCCAATAGGCAAATATATATATATATATATATATATATATATATATATATATATATATATATATATATATATATATAACAAATAATATATAACAAACAAATTTAAATGAACTTGGATTAATATATACAGACACTCAAACATACTTTTAATGTAACTTTACGCAAAACTGAATTCTAATTTTGTTGTAATCTTTTGTTACCTTCGTTTTCCGGCTTGGCGGTTTGCCACGCCTCCACCCTCACGTTCGCAATCGATGGGCTGTTTGCTGTTGTACTACGTATTCCCTTCAAAATATTCCGAAAATGATTCACACAAATGTCCTCACAATAGGATAACCCACGACCACTTGCCAACGAGAAATAGTCTTGTAGTACATTTTAGCGATCGCTCCGCTGCTCATAAAGACCGGCTCGCAACTCCCAAGATATGCAAAAAAGGCTTGGTCGCATCACGAAATTTTGATCGCATGACGGGCGAATTATTCGATCGAAATTTCCGTCGTAAGACGAGAATATTGTGTGACGAACGGTCGTATGACGAGGTACCACTGTAGTATTTTGGCAATGAATCCTTATGTCACACAACAATTGAGAATATAAACTCACTCGGAATGAACCTTTTGCTTTAAAAAAAGTAAACCCCAAAGAAAGAGATGCTGTGCATATAAATGTGATTGACTGTGCATGTGTTGTAAGTTGTAACACATGCAAAAATAAGATCTGATTTGCTTTCAATCAATTGGTAGATAGCAGAGAGGGTGCTACAGTGGTTCTCATATTGGTTCTTCTGCTGAAGCTTGACGAGTTTACCTATGAATCCCAAGAATAATCTAATAATAACGACGGAATGAGGAGTTACCAAGAGTTTTATGGTATTGTTATCTTTATCCGATGTAGGAAAACAATTAACATACACAAACAATCCTTACATAATGCCCAATATTTTCCTTTGTTGATTGGCTGAGATCCCCTTGCCTGGGAAAATTTTCAATGTGTGTCATATTTGTGCCTATTGTTACAACTACACACAAACACATGATCATTCGTTCACCTCTTGACCCGAGGGCGTTTCTCCAATTCGTGATTTTAATTTCATCTGCTGCTGTTTGATTGTGTGGCTGTGTATATGTCATGGCATATCTGATTCCATGCCTCCAAACCAACTTTGTGCCTGTTTATTTGAATTAAGTGTGTATTATTATGACGCAGCTCCACAGTTTAGTGCTTTTTGTCAATCAGTCTCAAATCTCTGGTCCCGCCTCAGCTGCCGCCAACACTCACACACCATTGAACCAACATGGCAGCGAGCCCAGCACACTTTTCTTGTCTAAACAGTCCCAATTCCTGCCTTAATATGTTCGGATCTATGCTAGATGTAGTCGAATCAGCGGGACATTTTATGCTCGGGTCTCACTCAACTAACCAAAATGATCACATGGGGAAAACAATATATACCTAAAAAAAGATATAAAGTTTCAAATTAATTGCCTCAATAAAGGTTGTATAAAATATTGTTTGGGTATTCATTCGATCTTTCCTGATGGCAGATATGTTAAAATTGAGGTTCAGAATTTGTCCTTGAGTGCGTAATCCTGTGCTGGGGTTGTAAATGTGTTACACAGTGCGTTATGGTTCTGTTTAGACAGCACGATTCCAGCCACATTCGGGATTCATTACAACCACTGGAGTTCCAATTAGCTGTGTGTGTCGCTAAGGCGCAGTCATTTAAAAAAAAGAATAAAACATTTGATTTAAAAAAATGAAATTGGCCTTTCTTTAAGCATATGTAGTTCATTTTACTTTCTTAGCAAGACATTCTAAAGGCGCATTCACAACAGGAAAGGCCATAGTTCGCTTTCTCTGGTCCGGACCAAAATACATTTAGTTTGTTCTATTTTGTTGCGGTTAATTGCAGGAATTGACAACAATTCTACACATGTGCAAACATCGTTCAATCACTGGACAAAACTGTCTGGGTGAGGTAACATGATAAAATACGAAAGTTAACAATCATGGAGCTCATGCTTGCAGTACGCGTGCTCATATTGATATGATTCATAGAACTACGCTAACTGTGGGACATTTGGCAATTAAATAATACTATATGTACATTCCACGTATGTACATAGAGTTCCAGTCATGTTAACCTCAGTGTAAGAAGGCTGTTGAGTATCATCATAGATTAATAAAGAAGATATGCCATATTTAAGACTGCTGGGAACACTCAACTATTCCTTTTCAACCTCAAATGGTTGCAGCCAAACAAAGAAAAACATATGAAGACCACAAAGAGCTAATATTGTTTTTTGTTTTGCCTAAAAAGTGTTTATGTCAGCAGTACCGACTGCAAACATTTTTTTCAGCAGTGTTGATCATTTAAAACACATTAAAGTTACAACTTCATACAGACTACATTGTGGTTCTTTACTCTACCCACAATTTTCCACAAAAATGGAAAAACTGATGACGATATATAACATAAGATAAGAATAGTGGTTTGCATGTCTGCCACACAGTCGTGAGATCCCAGGGTTAAATCTCAACAAGAGACGAGTTTACGTGACATCTTCAAAGTTGTGTGGGTTCCCTGTTTCCTCCCACATTTAATGAACATGTGTAATTAGTTAGCTGAAAACTCTATATTGCCCTTCTAAATGCGAGCTTGGAACATAGGTCTTACCAGGTCACCATGGTATTGCTGAGGGGCAGCCGACACTGTCTGTCATCAGGATTCAGTATCCTGGGAGTCAGGATCATTCCCGCATCCACAGACACAACAGCTTGCGCTCTATGACCAAAACATATATCCAGATGTCATGAAACTTTCCTTGTATTTATTATGTAAACCCTGAATTCAATAAACCAAGAATGAATCTTGCAATACCTGTACACAGACACCTCCCCAGCACCAAAGGACCCCACAATCAAATCTGCAGGGGAAAGCAGAGAACATGGAAGCATTTCAAAGAGAGCCACAGAAGGGATTAATTTGAAGCTTTCAAAAATCTTAATCAACAAACAGTCCTTGTGTTTAATGCACATGCACAAGGGCACGGCTGACGGCGCGGGTGTCATTCTATTCTCACTTTTAGTCATGACTCAGCCCAGACTGAATTCAGACACCCTAAAAAAATTGCTCATATTTACATTCATGGCGGCCCAGTGGACGAATGGTTAATGCGTCAGCCCGACAGTTCTGAGATCGAGCGCTTGATCCGAGGTCCGGACCTTTCTGTGGGTAAGGGCATGTTCTTCCCGGGCTTGTGTGGGTTTTGTCCAGGTTCTCCGGTTTCCTCCCACATCCCAAAAACATGGTTGGCTGGTTGAACACTGAATTGCCCCTTGGTATGAGTGTGAGCGCGTGGTAATGTTCATTAAAATGTGCTGTCCCTTATTAAATAAATCAAATCAGATATTCTAAATTACTCTTTCCCGATACTGATCCCATAACAATCTGATACCTATGTTAATTTGAAGATTGCCTTGACTATAGTCTGTAAACAGTGTCGAGAATTTTGTTTTTGCGTGTCTAACAGTTTTAAGGCCTTTTCACAATATAACCAATGCAAAGGGCAATACAGTCTACTCATGTCCTTGTCCTTTGTCATGGGAGTCCCCCTTCTTGCATTTTTAAAATGAGGCTAACTAAACTCGAGTGGGCCACATCTGTTTCTGCCTTTGGTTCAAACCACTGCATAGTTGGAAACGTCTCCCATGGTGCTGGGTGGCGCTATATGTGGTTGTGACAAGAAAGGACCCCGAGATGTGGCTTTTGTGGGGCACTTGAAAGGTGTGCAAAGGAGGGGCCGGGTTAGGGGACATGTAAAAAAAATGGGGGAGGGGGTAGAGTCTCATGTACTCGGCCGTTAATAGGCTGCAATCTGTGAAAGCCATCAGAAGCAAGGTGAGCTTTCACCAGATGGTGTGACGGATGAAACCACCTTGCTTCCAAATTCTTGGTCCCTCTGGCTGTTTTTGAGCTCTGGAAGCAAGAAACTCCTTCTTTGCAATTGGCAGACATCTTTCCCTAAAACCATTTTTGATGAGGGTTAAGTGGGAGACTAACAATAAAATAACAGCGTACTTTCCTTTATATGTCAATCCTTTCTGCAAGTAGACAGTTAGGGAGCATGTATGTGTTTAACGGCCCTGGTAAGTCAGCCTCTCGAGCTGATGGTGTCCATCTATTGCTAAGAAAACATGACCTTCAGTTAAAGTTTAGACAGACTGTCAAGCTGTCACTGGCAGGACGCGCCCACTGCCGGCGAGACTGCAGGGGACCAGAGCAGCGATGAGGCAAAGTCAAAAGTCAACGACCCTCGGAGGAAAAGAAGGTGGTTTCAGCGAAGATGCTGTGGATTTTTTCTTTCTTGGGTGTCTGTGCGGGATTGTAAGATATTCCGTGCCTTATTTGCGCAAGTGCATTGGGATATTGTTTTTCCATATGATTTGGAACTTAATACGGCAATGAAGAGCTGACAAATATTATTTCTGGAGCATTTCTCCAATCTGCACTATTTTTGCTAGTTGAGAGAGGCTTGCAATATTTGGGACTTGATGACAAATGTAACCACCTGACAGCACCACACACATTGAACACTGACATGGCACTCATGACATGGTTGGCAGGCATATGTTGTCTATTTTACACCTTTCACCTCTGCGCAGCACCTAAAAAAATCCATAGAGAATTGGAATGTGTTCCTGTGATTGAACCCAAGTCTAATCTCAGTCTTCCTGCCAGGCCTCCAAAACCTTTAATGCAATATTGTTTGTGTGTCTTTACACACAGAGTACTCTTTTGTATCGATTTTTTTACTATGAGCAAATATCCACAGACCATGCATGATTTATTGCTAGGTAAACTTTTAGATCAATTAGCTGTTGACAATTCTGCCTGTGTATTTGGATTGATTTTGAAACCTACTTGCATAGTTGTAGAAGTCATTTGCAACCTCTGTCATTAATGCCAAAAGTCTGCTTAAAAAAGTGTTTTTTTTCTATATTTTTCTGTCAATTTTGGTCATCAAGCTCTTAGTAATGTGAAAAGGATCAATCAAGGGGACTAGTCTTTATGAATTTACATTTGTTTAATTTTTCAAAAAATGTTGAAACAAAAATTGTTGATTGGTAGAAAAATTGTTCAATACTTCATCTTGATAAAATTAGCATTACATGTCATTTCAAATTGAATGTGCAGAAACTGTGGGGATGAAACTACTTCGTTATTTTACATTATATTTTGCTCCTAGGTCGTATTAACATGGCTATTGCCAACCATTTACTATTTTTAACCTCAACACCTAAAGCTTACGAACGCAGTCTCTCAAACCCAAAGATAGTACATATACAAAACCACTCTAAATTGGAACTAAAAGTGTCTCAAAGCTTGATTATAATCCTGTCCTGTGTCTGTGAGTAATAACACAGAACGTTAATGGTGACCCACACGCCTTATAACACAGATCAAAAAACGTTCCTCCTTTGAACAGTGTGACTTTACTGGCCAACAAACGACCCACATGTGTGAGCCTCTATTCCATCAACTGAGTTCTTAATGACAGGCGACACAGGCCGTGCGCTATACATTTGTGTGCTTAATTGTTGCATGTGTTTGTGTTGGAGTCAGACTATGACTTTGCCACCCAAAACCCCAACCAACTTCCTCCTGCACCAGCGATTCAACCTGTTACCCTTGTATTTGCATTTATTGCACTGTGTTTCTAATTGCAGGGCTTCTAATTGGCAGTTACACAATGTTTCACTTTAACCAGGAGCCCGGAAACACACTCCCTATACCACTAATGAAACAAATCACAAGTCACGCTTGTCAACATATGTGCATTTAGGCGTGTACCTAGATTGAAAAATGAAGAAATTGCCACCATTGTCGCCACATGCACATAAAAATGGGAAAGTTCAAGTAATTGTGAAATTGTCCAAAGAGCAGATTGAGCAGAAAATGAGCTTTTACAGCTCTGTTTTGTTTGTGATGGCCTGTGTTCACCCAGATGTAAGCAACTGTGTATATAAACTGCTTTACAGTGAAAAAAGATATTTCCCAATGTAAACAAACAGCATTTACTTTAATGGAGAAACCTTATTTGCAAAATGCAATATTTGATGGGAGGAAAGCAGAGTTGATGTCATAAAAAATAAAGCGTTAAATCGAAAACGATAGAATGAGATTGAACAAATGGCTAAAATGAGGCAGGTTCAACTAGAGAAAAGGAATGAGATCACACAACCATCCACCCATCCATCCAGCATTCCATCCGTCCATCCTAAATAAGCCATCTACAAACCAACCCACCCACCCATCCACCCATCCAACTCTAAACTGTTAGGTAAACTCTCCATAAAAAGTATCCAATTCATTGGCATAGCTCATTGGCAGCCCTCTTTTTAAATGATGACTTTAGCAGAGCGACCCGAGGGAGACAGCAAAGGAGTACACAGCAAAAGGCGGACTGATGAAAAGTGGAGGTCAGGAATGAAGAGGAGGGAGGATGTAATAAGAGCAGCTGGAAAGCAAGGAAGAATTTGAAAGATTTGCAACCTTAAAGTGGAATTTTGATGAAACAAACACAGGCAGCACAAAGACCAGGACTGACTCATTGAGTCCTTACCTGGGTATTGGTTGCGGTCCAGGTCCTGGCCGCCTCGCAGGGAGAAACCATAACCAGGCAGCGTGGTGGTGGGCGCAGAAGCCGCTTTCAGTTCTTGGCTCAGTGTCAGGCCCCGAGTCACCACATCTTTCTGGCCATTAAAGACCAATACACGTCCTCCCCGATCCTCCCCAGCAAATGGACATCCCACTGCCACGTCTGAAAGATGACACAAATGCATATGGTTTAGACATCAGCATGGTTTCTGGTACCCTTGAGAGCAAAGCGGGGGGAAATATTCCAGTGTCTACCTGCCCCTGTGACGAAATCAGAAAACTTCAGCATCTTTTCAAATCATTTCCATTGGATTACCTATTGTTATTTTTCATTTATTATTTTTTTACGTTTATATTAGGGCTGAGAAAAATTTAAATATTCATTTTGTAAAAAAAGGTGGAGCAGAGGAAGTGTGGTTCGCACATCTGCTCACAGCTCTGACATCAACGGTTTAAGCCCGTGATCTGCATGAAGTTTATATTTGAATACTTTAAATTTATTTTATATCTTTATTTTACAAACTTACATGTTAATACATATATAGGCATACACACTCAAAAAGTTACGTATGAGATCAGCAGTCTTCCCTATGCAAGTGTTAACTCTTCTCAGCTAACCCAAGACTGACTTTTTAAAGGCAGAGGTCCCTTTTGCAGGTGTTTTGAATTACACATCTGGCAAATGTATACAAACCTGAAGCTTCTCACTTTATTGAATTTTTTTTTTAACTTTGTGGATTTAATAAACTGATAAATCGTAATCAGTCTCTTTGTGCCCTAGGTGTCCCCCACCTGCTGCTCATAGTTGGCTGGAATTAGCTCCAGCGTCCCCTGAGACCCTTGTGAGGGTATGGAAAAGGTGAGTGAGAAATATTAGGTCCATTAAAGGAATAATTGTGCATAAACTTATTACTCACTGAAAACATATACACCGCTGGTGTTCGACGGAAACCTCGCGCCCCCAAAAATCTCTTTCAGGAAACCCAAATTAGTCTAACCAAAGTCTATCATTTGTTCATGTTGTTCTCATGGAAACAGGAAAATACAAAACGCTTAATTAACTCAGTATAAAGACTGCAAGAAGTGACTTCCTTTTCTGCCATGTGCAGGAAGTTATTGTTTTTTCCGCAACACATTCTCATTTTCTCTTTACCACTGCCTGCGCTCCAACTTATTTCACCTCATTCTGAACCACTTTGCCTCCAATGCTTAGTAATAATACAAATGGAAGCCTAGAGCGTAATAAGAAAAATGCATGGTTTCAAATTTTAAGAAAGTGGGGTTAACAATTTCTGACTTCAAGATTCGCAAAAAGTCTCTCGGTTCTCTTTCCATATTTTCAGGATAAAAGTAAGAGCACCGCTAATCTTCTCATCTAATTCTTGGCAGGACAGCACGTAAGCACATTTCCATAAAAGGTTGAACTATTAGTTCCAACTGCAGCAGATGGCCAAAGATGTGCAAAACCAAACTTATACTATATTTCACCAGAAAACATTAGCACCTTACTTAACAGAAAAAAACGTATATACAGTTAATATTGTTTTATATTTGGGCAAACCTACTTAAGAGGACGCCTTTCTCTTTTAGTGCATAAACAGCTTGAGACATCCTGTTTGTCTCTGCCCCCACCGAGCCTAAGTTTGTCTAACCAAGTAGTTCCACATGAGCAAATAAATGCATACATGTGTATATACAGTATATACAGTATATAGAGTTATGTCGGGTATACACAGTGAGTGATTTGCGAATATTGGTGCCTTAAAATATTATTACTCAATCACATGTGCATAGTTGTCACCTCATGAACATTGTTTGGAGAGAGATATGTTCAATTTTAAGACAAGTAGCTACCAAAAACTAGATTTTACATGAGTTGTCACTTTTTGTAAACTCAAAAACTGTGAACAAAGAGTTTAAAATTTTGACCTCAACTAGGGCATGGCTATTAAACATAATTATTTATACTTGTGCTCTAATTCTTTTTTTAATGGAAAAAAAAGCCGAACTCTTTAACAAAACAAATGGCTGAATGTTAAGACCAACCGTATGTATACATGTACATCTGTGTATGTATGTATATTTATATATCTGTATGTATATGTATACATATAATTCAGCAACACGCATATTTATTTATTTATTTCTCTATGTGCGTGTATATATTTATTTATTAACTTATTTATTACCTATCTATTTATGTCTAAAATGTATTTTCCTATATCTGCATTCTCACCCTTTTGCTACCGTGACAATGAAATTTCCCGAATCCAGGATGAAAAAAGTTATCCCATCCAATGTCATAGGCATTATTTGGATCCGTTTGATTTATTACAAATAAAAACAAAGTTCCACAGATAGTCAACTCAGCTGCGGTCCACTGGTTTAAAACAGCTGATACCAAACAAAACATGAGGATGAGTACAAACCTGGATGTTTCTCTTTCAAAGAGCAATTTACAAACACTGTGACAACATCTGTCAGTGATTACATGAAGATGGAAAAAGTGGGGGCACAGGTATGCTTTAGACATGCATTGACGACCTTGATGGCCATGTCGCCACGATAATTGTGAGGTCATGCGGAATAACGAAATCACGCAGACAATGGCGTGCACTCATTAGGTTAAAAACAATTTCACGCATGTCACTAAGAGCTCCTCTGCGCCCCTTGGGAACCTGTCACATCCTGACAGACAGCTTAATGTGATTTATGTTTCAGTGAAAGCCTTGCTATTGTTTGACCGAATATTGATCTGATAGTTTAACGGGGTGAAACGCAAGTTCATGCATCCGTGAATGTATAAATCATAAATCACTTGGATGGATGTTGTACGAAAAAAGCCATATGTGCATTGCTTTCTCGAGAAGACCTCAGCACTGTGGATAGTGGAGCTCTAGGATGGTGTGCATGTGTGTTAGGCCCAATCAATGTGAGAATAAAACAAACTCACAGAAAAGAAATTTACTTTGGGCTCCAGGACAGAAACTCACAACCAGATGATTTCTATCTCAGGGCACATCTGAAGAGTTAAAAATAACTTGCTCAGACTTTGACCTTGGACATCACTGGCGGAAACATGTTCACGCAGACAACCTTTCATCGTACGACTTCCTGAATGGACAGGGTGCGTTCACGTTTGAGTTTTTGATGCTATTTCCTTTGTCAGAGACCAAACATAGGCCAGCATGTATAGGAAATGCTGAAAAAGATGTCTGTCTGTCATTGGATTTACCTAAAACAGTTGTCCAAAATTGGCAAACAGGAAGGGTCACAATTCATTTCACACCTATTTAAATCTTTGAAAGACTCTGAAACTGTAAACATCAATTCCCGAGCTTTGTAAAGCCCTTAAAACCGAAACAATGGATGGAGTTTGAGAGGAGGGGACCTACTGTCTGTTTATTGTTGCAATTCCTAACAAAGACAGACATTCTAAATATGAACCTGTGCAGACTTTTAGTTTAATCTTGATAGTGTCAAAACTAAAGAGTTCAAGCGTGAAGCGAAAAATATGAGAATTAGTGCGTGGTAGTGAAATAAGTGAGCAACAGGTGGAGCAAAGCAACAATTTCTAATTGTGATGCAATGGATTTATTCTTGCCCTTAATATTGATTGCAATTTATGTAACATATTTAATGTATGTTCAAACTGAACTAAAAATATTTGGTCTTTTTTTTAACTACGGTATTTTCTCAAACATTTGCACCAGAGCATAACATATCTCGGAAAGTTTATTTTTTTCTAAATGTCATTAATTTGTAGAATGAAAACCTCGTAACATTATCGATTCAGACCTGATGCATTCATAACTAGACTTTTGATGTAAATATTTCCTTAAAAAATCCATTGTTACCTTTAGAATGTTTCTATATTTTACGCTCAGGAAATCTTCTGATTAAAACTTAATTTCTTTCTATAATCCTTAAATTCTGCAGTTTTCTTCGAATATCAACACATTAGTTTTATACAAACTCTGAAATTCTGGTGAGAACAGGCTTCATTGGATGAGGTGGTTTATATTTTCTCTGCAGTTCAAATCTTACAAACAAGCTTTCATGAATGCTAACCCTAGGGAGGAAATTGGCTATTCATTCACATGAAAATCTTTATATTGATGTAATAAAACAACAATAATAAGGTCACATTTTTGTTATCATCTGCCACTTCTCTTCTAAAATCAGCCTCGAGCCAAAGATTGTGAAGAGGAGGGGGGAGTTATTTTTCCTCTCACATTTGTTTGTGTTACTCAGATAAATTTTATCCATGCTAATTTCCTTTGTATCTTTTCTTTCCCATGCTTTTTTCCCACCGCTCACCGTTGTATCCATCGTTGTTGACGTCTCCCAGAGGCGCTATGGCCGTGCCGAAGCGCCCGAAGGTGTGCGTACCGGTGAGGGCGACAGCTTTTGAGAAGTTGAGTGGGGCCTTCTGTAAGTACAGGTAGACCCTGCCAACCTCTTTGGGTTTGCTTTCCATCTCCCGCTCCATAAAGAGGGGGGCTCCGACTAAGACATCATCCGTCCTGAAAGCAGAATGTGAAGATTAGTTATAATATTTACGTTACATGCAATTCTAGCAACTAAGACAACTACTCCACTTACCCATCGCCGTTTAGGTCAGTTACAGCCACTGAGTAGCCAAAATATGAGGCCATCTGAAGGAAGGAGAATTGAGTATTACACATTATAGTCATAAACAACATCTGATATTTTAATTAAATTATAATTGAAGATTTTCCCAAGGGTGGCGGCCCGGCGGCTTGAGTGGTTAACACGTCGGCCTTACAGCTCTGGGGTCCTGGGTTCAAATCCAGGTTGGTCCACTAGTGTGGAGTTTGCATGTTCTCCCCGGGCCTGCGTGGGTTTTCTCCGGGTACTCCGGTTTCTCCCACATTCCAAAAACATGCATTGTAGGCTGATTGGACACTCTAAATTGCCTATAGGTATGAGTGTGAGTGCAAATGATTATCCGTCTGTTAGTGCCTTGCGATCGGCTGGCCACCAATTCAGGGTGCCCCCCGCCTCTGCCCTGAAGTCAGCTGGGATAGGCTACAGCACCCCCCACGACACTTGTGAGGATGCGCGGCATGGAAGATGAATGAATGAATGTTGACATAGGGATTGTGATAATGGAATGTGCTTTTACTAGTCTCCTTATCACATCGTTGAGGTTTTGGATTCGGACTTGATATAGGCAGCTCCTCAAACTCAATCCTAAATTATGTGACCAGGACACCTGCGATTATTATTATTGCAAAAAAAATCATTTCCTATATATCCATAGCTTGTTGCGTTAGGAATGACAAAAATGTGCTGATGCTTCTACCTGTTCTCCGGTGAAATTCAGAATGAACGTCAGATTGGATGAATTGATCATCACCACCTACAGAAGTAAAAAACACCCTTGTGAGGACTCGGCAGATTTCATTGAGATCTCAGAGTAAACGAAACACACAAAACAATGCAATAAAACAACAATAAAAAGGTTATTATGTCTTCCTTTTTGTCCCTGCCCTCCCCCATGACCAAGTTCTAGGTTCACCTTGACCCCCCCTTCTCACGCTCTCCTTCCCCCCAAAAGTAACCCTACTTGTGAGGAGAGATGGAGGGGGGAGGCTGAGAATTCCTTCATAAGACCTAAAATAACAACCACATGGAGACAGCCGGGGGCTTCTCACACACACACACACACACACACACACACACACACACACACACACACACACACACACACAAACACGCAAACGTACACACACGGATGGATACTGCTTGACCCAATCACAGATGTTGCAAAGACACACTCAACCAGGAATGATTTACAAACAGAAAAGGAGATAAAGTTAAATACAAATATCAGATTTATAGCGTTAAATGATAACTGGTCCCAGGGGGATAATTGTATAGGATATGAAAACAACCAACCTGCTTCCCCTATTGCACTCAATATACTGATGCAGCATTTTCTCCCAGACCTCAAACGGTATTGCATAGTGTGTGTGTACTCTGGGTGCACTGTGGTTGCAGGTTAAGGCGAGGGAACTTGTGTTTGCATGAAAGCGGGTTAGCGGGGTGACGTGGGGTCAGCGCCCTCCACATGCAGCGGAAGCCATATGTCATTAGGGAAGATCGACATACTCAGCCCTGGGGACAAGTTCCCATAAGAGAGCTCTAAAGTTAAAAACACAGCCCAACATAGAGGTTCTAATCGAGTCAAAAGGGTCTGTCTGGTTCTGTAAGACTCAAGTTTCTTCATGGCCCGTCTGGAGCTTCTTTCCACATTGAAGTGCCAGCTTTGCGAACATGACGATGCTTGACGAGTTCAAGTCCCAGGTCTGAAAGCGGTGAACCACAGGCATCGACCAGTCGATATATTGTTCCACATCCTCGACGAAAAGACAGATTCCTCCCTTTGCTGTTGTCGTGATAGCCGTGGTGGCGGTGGAGAGGGACGAGGAAGCCGTGTAACAGGCTGAAATGACTGTGGTGAAGTCTGGAAATGGTTTCTTATTTGCTTCTCACACAGTCAAATCAGTGGGTTGCAGGCGCCAGGGTGAGTCATGTATTTGTGGCCCCTAACCTTTTTGTGCACTCAGTGTGTTTTTCATGAGTTCGATACTGGGGAATTTATGATGGAAATCAGCTCCTATTGTTGTGGTGTCTGCAAAATTTGCCACAATCTGCCAATGCACTCAAAAATGACAGTGAATAATTTTATGAATTAGTCATGGTATATTGAAATGGAATCTATATCGCTGTAATATTCCTCTGGTAACAGATTAAGGTCATTTATTACTAAATTTACACAATTACACATTTAACAGTGGAATGATGAGGCTCTTTGAATGTCTTTCCTCTTTAATTGACCCCCTAAAAAATTATCATTGGAGGATTGGGACTTTTTTTCTCGCTGAGGGGCTTACACGAGTTCAGAGGTCAGTCAAATTCCCTAACGCCACTTTGATCACAATGGTCCTCAACTTTTTGTATGATTACCTCTAAAATCCGTGCAAAAACACACCACTTTTGACATTCCTGTATCGATACTCACATATCCAAAGTTTTGTGCTCCTCTTGGCACTCCGGCCAGGAGCTCTGAAAAATTCCAAAACAGACTTGAATTAGTGCACATGTGGAAAGGACTTAGATTCAAAGACTGGGCTTGACAAAGGTTTGTCAAAGGCTTTAAACTTTAAACAGTACAACAACTGTGAAAAGAGAAGCGCCAAGAACACACTGAATGATCGGCTGTTCTAGTGAATAATAACTGCAGTGTAATTTATGTCTTAAGAGTGACCATAGACACCATTTACTCTTCTGCCCTCTAGCTATTTCTTATAACTACCCGACCATGAAGCACAACTTGCCATCGGAACTTTAAAGTTACGACCACTTCATGCTTGTGAAGAAGACTCTGTGACCGAGACCACAGTGAGCTTCGCACCACAACATTTGCATCCAAAGGCTTGTGTAACTATAAAGACTCTCTGACATGTGTTGTGCCGGAGGGTCTTTGAATTGAGTGTTTAAAATTCAGCTCTTTGGAAAAAAATCATTAGCAGACAGACTGCAGGAGATAGGCAAGACAATTGGAGCCAATAGTACTTGGAGTAACGTAGACTGAAAATGAAGTAACAATTCTACAAAATTTAAAATCGTTTTTAGCAATAGTAACTCTTGGTTAATATGGAGTAGTACTGAGTAATGTAACTATTTAAAAAACAATTCTGTGTAGTGTACTTAATAAAATGGAAACACCTTTCTTTTCTCAACACATTGCAACGGGTTTTATCAAATATGTGATATATATCAATAAATACAATGATAAATGGAAAAAAAATACACTGAAATACCCATTTTATTTTTGCATTAAATTCTACTAAATTTATCCAGCGTAGGCTCATTAGGAAGTCCAGGATGAAACCCTAAACATTCACAGGTCTGCCACTAATCATTCTAATCAGTCAAAGTGGAGCGCAGGAAATCCCGTTATCAGTAATTCCCAAAGACGTGTTCCCTCAGGGTCACGACCCAGACATTCAGAGACAGTTCTCATTATTGCCTGGGAGTTCAGAGCCGCACATTGTCACCCAGCTGTGCACTCGGTCTCTTTGGGTCACCCGATCACATATCACAGATTTAAGCATGCACGGGGGGCAAAGGAGACAACCTGTGGTTATTGGTGCTGCATATGTTTATCATTTTCTCACCTTGTTCCGAATCTCCAGTAAATTCCCCCGTCGCCACAGAGTACCCTAAAGGGACAGATATTTGCACATTAACCCATGCTGGTGACATTTGTAAAAACATTAACAAAATCAAACTATAAATAATTCAGCAATCATGGTATGACTGGTATAAGTTATCCATCTCCACTGCCATAAGTATTATTATTAATGTACTTTTTTGAGAACTACTATAAATTTGATGAAATTTACTCTCGCCCACTCTTGCAATGTAAGAGGAATGTTTGTAGAGACATTGTTTTCCATTTTTTGTTGAAAACAGTCAGGCCAAACTATTTACTATTATTAGCATTGCAGAGGTAGAGAACAAGAACACTTTTGCTTCACTCTGGGGGAAACAAAACTGTTTGAGTATTTTTGTCCACATGAAAACACTTTTGGAGGTTGTCAAGAACACGCCAAAGCAAATGGCACATGCACTATAACACATTGTGTTACAACTATTTTAGCCAATCAGACGAAATTGCAGTGATGTCAGATAGTTAAATTATGGAAAATGGCAATCACTGTTTGTAACGATACCTAACAGAATAAAATAGAATGAAAGACAAAATCAGTGTACACGAGGAAATAACAACACATAGAGATCAATGTGTGAAGAGAAAGATAAGTAGGCCTATATGATGTATTTGGAGTAAACTTGCCAAATGCAAAGAAAATTAAACAAGTGAGAACAATTGTTAACCAAGGCTTTGCAATCGACTCTACCTGTTATACATATGGTCGAGGATATAGATGTGGAAATGACTGGCCAATTTTGATCACGTACATTGACTAGGTCATCATATGTTCCTCCGTTTGAAAGTGTGCATAGTAAGCTACAATGCCACCAATTTTTCACGAGTTGCTAAAATAACAGGTTGGACCCAATGCATGGTTTTGTAGAGTACATATCTAGCAAAGGTTCATCAGTAGACGAGAGCCACGATTAAGTTTGAAACCTTGAGGTTCTTTAGAAGGGTGACCATGAAAATGTGTCACTCATTCTCATATTCTTTCTACTCCGAACTTAGACCTTACCACTCCAGTCTATATACAGATGTTGTGCACAACGCAGAACACATTGTCCAGATTGTGTGCTGAGAAAGGGGCAATGATCTTTTGCTTTTAAGACTGCACAGACACAATTGGAGAGACAGTGATTATTGCGGTCAAGGCATCCTCCAGCAAGTAAGGCCAAGAAACAAACATGAAAAGCTAAAGCTTTTACTGTTGACTTTGCATCCACATCCAAGAATCTCCAAAAGTCACCTCGGTGATAGGAAATAGGTAGAAGGAAACACCAATTTCCAGAAGGCATTATATCCGCAACCCTGGCCTGGCAATGACATCATCGTGTAGTCTCCAGAGGGGAATAAAATTATCCCAGTGCAGTTTACACAGTCAAGGGAAAAAGGCTGTGAAGAAGCAAAAGGCTAAATAAGAGCAACTTGTTAAAGATTTCTGGAACAAGGGATGAACGACATGGCTTATGACGCTCTTAATCAGAAGTGGAAAATTCCCATCTCAATAAGTGTGGAATCTAGTGACAAAGGTTGAACTGAGAAGTCATTGGAGAAAACCCGCCATTCGTAGGCGTCAGAAAGAACCTCATGTTTGCTTGAACGCAAGAGCTTCCGTAAACATGGTGAGAGAGAGAAGTGACATGGCCAGTCATTGCTGACCTGACAACGGGAGAGTGTTGTTGTTAAGAGTTGACAGCGACAGGGAGGATTGGCGATAACCTGATGACCTTTCTTCCAGGTCAAAGCTACACCAGAAATGTTAGTATTTTAGCAACAGAAAATTCTCTACTAAATCTCTGCAATTACTGCTAAGTGTAAGAGGAAATTCTTTGTAATGGATATTTGCCACCTCATCAGATAAGATGATAACCAAGTCTGAATCTTTAACCTAGTATCAAATGTTGGTCCTGAGAAACACACTTTGATTTTGAAGATGACTCCACAATCCTAAAAAGACAGAGTTTGTGGATTACCGAGATAACTGTCATCGTGTGTGTCTTCAGCAGCAGCGGTGTGTTTCTCTCCTGGAACTCGTCTTAAAACGGCCTTCATTGAGTACCCATTCAGTATCTCAGCTACGCCTGCTGTCATCACCTGACCTGGAAACAGACAGAGATACACAGAACAGGCAAATAAGCAGAGTGAGAATGTCACATCTATTTAGGCACACGCATCATCGTTAGAAGCATTGTGTGCATAGAGCTAACGATACATCGGAATGCTCCCCCAGGGAATGTAAAATCCATCATTGCTCGAGCAAAAAACAGGAAATATGTTTATAATGTTACTTAAAACTTGCAAGAAAACATCTGTCTTCTTCCACAGTGAGGACTTATGATTTATCCATATTCGCAGAGACGCAAACAACACCTTTGCTCTGCTTTTGAGCAGTAGGTCAAACAAACAAAGCATTTTATCTACTGCCGTACTCAAGCACCCATAAATCCTTTTTAATGCGCATGGTGCGTGTGCTTGGACTCAGGCAGAGGAAATGGCCACTGCTTAACCTTCCTGGTAACTTCACATTGCCTACTTGGACTGACTATCTCCCAAAATAACATATCAACACATTAAACTCACCATTAACCTTGACTAATGACATGGTATATGGAAACAATGGGGAGACCATACACTCATTGGTCACAACATTAGGCACAACTTCAGAATGTGCGTATTACAGTGGTTGGACTGGCGTGGAATGCACTGCATCATAATGACAGGTGTTTATAAAAAATAGTTTAAGTACAATTCGCAAAATTCTTACACTACTGCAAACTACATTCACAACAATAAACATGGTGATGCCTCTTTCAGTGTAGCATACCAGCCAAAAGATGGTCCAGTCTTAACTGATGTGATGGTATTCAGTTCGTTTAATTGTATTCTGTCTGTTTGTAAAAACATCCAACCATCATGAGATATTGTGTCGCTTTTGCAGGTGCAAAAATGTATACTAAAACACTAACAAAGTCCTCCACGGTTCACACGTCAGGTGCTTCTTTTAAGTTTGTGATCTTCACAATAAAAGTCACGCACGAAATATGGACATATACATATGTACATTTACAGAAATCTTCTTAATGACATCAAGACGCTGTGTAACTAAAATAAATTTGAATTAAAACTAAATTAAATCTTGAATTAAGTCATTTACAATTAGTGTCAAACATAACTGGATGCTGTGGTTCTAGATATTTTTGTCCAAGTCTTGTATTAGATATTGCAAAAGTGTACATATTAAAGTGTCTACGAGTATGCGTGTAATGGCTCCGCTGCTAATGAGGATTGTTTCATATAAGAGTCCATAAAATCCAGGCGAAGTGCTTTTATAAACATGAAGAGGAAGTATTTTAACTGGAGGCAGTCAGACAAATGCACCAAAGGGAGAGTCCATTAGTCTATTGTGGCTTTTATATGCTGCAACATTCATTATTAAAAAAAGCTGACAAACAAAAACCCTACAAACATTTTTGGATGGGTTCTAAAGAGCTGTGTGTCTTTTAGGGTTTGTTAAGAGTATATACAAGTGCATTGTTTTAACTAACCCAGTTTTAGGTAGAAAACAACAAACGGCCAGACTAAAACAAAAATGGCATGCCACGTATTTCTTCACTTGTCATTCTATGAAACAGGAAGTACCCTAGGCCTACTAATAAACAAATGAAGTGTAAAACAAGCAACAGGTTTTTCTTTCACGTCTCGTTTTATTATGAGAATTCATGTTGTCTTTTTTGTTCCTTTTTAAATCATACACCCACACAAGAATGAAAAAGTGCTGTCTATATATGAGTAAAGTGTTCCAACTTAGAACTCTGCACCTCATAAATTGGGTATTGCCATTTGAGTCAGACAGAATTATTCCCTTGGCGCAGGAAAGCAAACATAGATAAATAAGTTTCATTGTTTTTAGTTTTTGGGGGAAAAAAATCAACATTTTGTTGTGATAAGCCAGAACAGAAACACTGTCTCAGTACTTACCAAAAATGGAATGTTTCCCATTTGTAAAGTCTCATTGCCTTGTGACATATATCAAACAGAATTTGACAGCTGGATAATGAAAGCAACAGAAATATGAGTGATGTGATTTTTTTTTTAGCTTTTGGATCACCATTAAATCATTAAACTTTCACCAAAACGTGTGCAATTTTCTATCTTGCATCTGTACCAACTTGAATAAATAGGACATTCCCCAAATGACACCCAAGGCTTGTTTATACTTGCATGGGCGATTTCTTTTCTTTTAAACATTAGAATATTGAGGAACCGAGCTAGAAAAAGTTGGCGATTTCATCACAACACAAACGGACCGATCCCACGAAATGATGTATGTGGCAATCTACCAGGGTGACAATTTGTGCCGAGTATGTAGCAATTCTTGCGAATATGCTATGTGACGGTCCTGTGATAGAACGAGGACTTTAAGGAAATTGGAGATAAATGAGCATCTGTAGAACAGTGATTTCTCTTATTTAGGATAATATAGATGACCCTGGAGAGACTACCTGGAGTAATGGCAATACTCTTACAAATATGATTGAACTCCAACTATATGACATTTCAGCATTCTCCTTGGTGTCCACATTCTGAAAGCAATCCATCGTGCAAGAGCTGCATCTGGGATGTCTAAATCCTTAACCCTTGCCCCTCACCTTACATCTCTTTCGCTGCCTTCTGCAACATGTTACTGTCATCTCCTTAATGACCTGCTATCCCAGCCGTCACCTTTTCTCTCTGACCCTCCTCAACCTGAAAACTTTATCATGGAACTGAGCTGCCGTCCCTCCTCACTCCATTACCACCCAGAACAGATCCTTATGGAGCCCAAACACTCACTTCCTGTCACTGTGATATACTTGAAGTGTAATTGGTAAGGGGAAGGGGACTCTTAAAGAAAGAAAATACTATATTTTTCAATGACAATGCTTATCTGGCTGAAATTGCCAGAATTGGTGAAAAATAAAGACTCTTCTTTTTTTCCCATTGTGTGTCTGTGTGTGTGGGAGTAAACTGCAGTCATAAGACTGCTAAACTCATCAGAGACCCGTATATGAATTCTGTCTATATGCAATGGAACCTTTGAGAATGAACATAATCCATTTTGGGATTGCTGATTGACCTTTTTTTTAAATTAAATTATCTGTTCCTTGGTAAAACCCTTTTAAAAACATTTATTTCCCTGCATGTTTAACTAACATATACTAACAATTGAATTTCTCCACATTTCGTTTCACAAAATTACAATTTTAATTGCTCCAGTCACAGAATATGAAAAACATGGCAGATTCTGGTTGTACAGCAGTGCCTTAAGATGGAAATTTAATTTGATCCAGGACTGTATATTTTTTTCATTATGTATATTACTATCTAGAATTAAAACATTAAAACAATTTTTTTTACATGATTTCAGACTTTTTGATGATTTTAATCATATATTTTTCTTGAAAGGTTTGGTCAATCGCCAAACAACGTCTGCCTCAAAGTTTGAAGGTTTGCTGTTGGCGTCAGTCTTTGTGTGCATTTTGGTTTCAGGGGTCCCACTCATATTTGGAAAAACATGCAAGTTACATTAATGAAAGATTCTGAATAGTCTCTAGATGTGAATATGATTGTAACAAGTTATCTTTCTATATGTGCCTTGTGATTGACTGGCAACTAGTTCATAGATTAGAGGTGCACATCAGGCCTTCATTAAATTTTTCTGTTTACATTCCAGTCATTTTTGGGGGACTTTCTGGATGGATGTTTGGTTGAAATGATTTGGATTCAGAAGTTACCCTCACATCAGTTTAGTACATGTAGAGTGTGATCCTGCATTTACCTTGCCAGTAAAAGCTTCCAGGGCCTCCTACCACCAACCTTCCTTCCTGGAATAAATACAATTACTTGCGGTCAGTCATGTGACAGGAACTTGTGTGCACGTGACTATTTGTGTAACAACAAATGAGGTCCAGTGTGCTCATCGTATGCTTGTGTGTTTGATTCCTGCTGTCAAATATTTTGACAACTTTCGCAGAGTGAGGGCTTCCTGTACAGGAGGGTTACGTCGGACCATGAGATGAAGGTTAAAGGTTTCCCTGACTTTACAGTGAAAGAATGCACGTGTGTATTTAGTCTATTGTGTTAAGAGGCGCACTGGGATGCGAGGCTCCCAATGGGATAAACAGGGTCCCCATCTTTCGCTATAAATCTCAAAAGGGAGGTCTCAGTTTGCAACTTTAAGAAGGGATGTTCTCGATGCTTCTGGGGGCGACTTTGCCAATAATGTGCTAGTGTTGTTCTCATCTTTACCTTAGTGAAATCCACACTGAAGCCAGCCTGGCAGAAGCCCTGTCCCTCTGGGTCTGGGTCATCTGAGAGAGAAAAAAAAGAAAAAACAGACACGCACCATTGAGTATAAAAAGGCAACATGTCATTAGTTTCAATCAGAGGATATGTTTGTTTCTGAAGCTAAAAGCTCTTCAGACTTGGGGGTATATTACCTCTTTCAGATGAAACAGTTTAATAGGAAATAGGAAAGAGAAAACAATATGGTCAAGGACTGTTTTGATTTGAATTATACCGCTAAACAGCGCGTGGAAATAAAAAAGGATGCATTGTTCCCCACGTTGGAGGCACCCCAAGGTGATGCTTGATGATATGTAACAACGCACGTGCATATAAACACAGCTTGATTTATGGGATGTAGGGAGGTTGAACATTCGGTGTTAGTGGAGTCGCAGGAATGAGACATATGATAGGAAATACAGCACCGTTTTATGTCCCTCTAGAGAGCTGCATGGTTCACTGTGTTAAAAGGGGCTTTGTTTGAAATGGTACATACACAGAAATAGTGTGTGAAAAACGCGTTTTTGTCTGATAAATGTAGGCTGCTGGTGTATATCTGAGTGTGAACAGTAAGGGATTTGTTTGCAGAGTCGGACACTAAAGGCTGCATTTGATCTGCTGTTTATGATGTGCCACCTGATAGCCTCCATCCTTCTTTATCATGCTCATATCACCGCGAACGGAAGGGGAAGGAGTGACTTCGATGTGAGCGCATATGAATTAAGGAGTAAAGGAGGAAAGTCCCTACAAGCCCCATGGAGATGACGGAAAAAAGGCATGGATATATTATCAGTCGTAAAAGGATTTGAATGTGAGATGTAAGGTAGCAACTCTATTTTTCAGGAGCACAGTTGGTGTCAGAGTGCAACTAGAAGGGAGAGCATGCCTTAATAAAATTAACTGGTTTGGTGGACACAATCAGGTACTTGTGCACAATTTAATGAGATCCAGAAAAACTGTGGTGATTGCACACATCAAGTGAAGAGCATTTTAATCATTTTCTGAGAGGTTTGCCAATGTACCTAATATACATACTGTAGTCTGGTTTTCAGTCACTTGAGGGATAAACCATATACAGCGGACCCTCGTGATACAAGCACAATCCGTTCCACGACCTATGAATGTGAATATGCTTGTATTATGAATGTATTTTCTCTATTGGAAAAAATTAAATTCCAATTAATGCCTGCAACGCTTATCTTATTTAGATATATATCTTGGTGCAAAGTTGTAGTATCACTGCCAATCTACAATTTAGTTTTGGCTGTATTAATTTAGTTGTATTAATCTCTATATTAATGTTCACTTTGTCTAATGTTACAGTAGCTTGCAAAACCTTTAATCATAATAATCATTTTTAAAAAAGAAAAACGAACTAGTTTTTAATTAACACATAGACCTATAACCTTACTGTATTATAACGTTGATATAAATAAGATTCAGAGCCACAAGCCACAGACAGATTCTTTTGGATTTAGAAGAAAAAAACTGATGAACAACTACTATATGGTATTGTAAAATAATTCCAAGGTCGCAGGTAGGTGGACTTAAGCCTATGGACCATCAAATGTAATCTTAGGATGATGTCCAACAAAAATCAACATTATTTTCTATGTAAAAGTAGCTGTCGCCACTCTATGGTGCAGTGGTTCTCCCGCCGGACTTTGGTGGGCGCAGTCTGGGTTCGATTCCCACTCGGTGGCGGTGTGATTGTGAGCGTGACTGGTGCTTGGTTAAATTGTGTTCTGCGATTGGCTGGCAACCAATTTAGGGTGTCTCCCGCCCATTGCCCAAGTTTGCTGGGATAGGCTCCAGCAACCCCCGCAACCCTTGTGAGAATAAGCGGAAAGGAAGATGAATGAATGACTAAAACTAGCTGTTGCATTTATCCTTGCAAGTATACCTGATATCATGGCCATAAATGGATATGTGAAATAAAGGGAAAGGTGAGGTGGATAGGAAGTGGAGGCGGCGTAGTAGAGTGACTCACTGGTCCGACACGGCGAGTATTCTGCGTAGGCACTGAAGTTTTGGACAGCCACATAGCATGTACCCACGGGATCCATCTCCCCGCTTATTTTCACCGTGCGCCAGTGGTAGAGAGGAGCACATGCCTGCACAATACATCACAAGTTTAGTTTTTTCAAAGGGGAACAGACCAGACTATCATATTCAGTTGTTATTTTTCCCATATCTTTTTTATGGCAATATTTTTCTAAAAAAAAGATCAAAACATTGAATGTGTAATAAGTATCATTGCAGTATGTTTATGATAGAATATATCTCATCTTTTATTAATTTCCATGAAACATGCAAAGTAAAAATATTACCACCTGAGATCAGTTTTTTCATTGAATTTGAATTGGCAGCATATACAGTATAAAAACAATATTTGCCATAATGTTTCCACCACAATAGTAGTGTAGTCATTTATTTCATTATCTGTCACAGAGATATTTAAAATGCAGCTTATGCCTCTTTGTTTAATTTTACAGATGCAGATATCTACCATGCTAGATGTAAATGTGGAGCTGCTAAACTGCTTTTCATTTTTCACCAGTAATAAACATTTTATTTGATTTTCCAATGGCTACTTACCACCACGTTGCCTTTGTGTGTCCTTACAGATGCTCCAAACCATTGGTGGGACTTAAACTCTAGATTTTCTCTGCTACCATTGACCTTTAACATGCGGTTATCTGTAGAGAAAAATGAGCAAAGATGCATAGCCTCCATTAATTGATGACAGCAAAAGATGCCGTGATGTTTGGCACAATGGATTAATTGTTTGACTCTGAGAGGATGGAAAGCATTTGTCAATGATAAAATACACTATAAAACATACCAATAAATAAACACCAAACAACATTTGCTCCACAGACATTTGTCAGGATGTCAGTGGATTATTTTAATTTTAAAGAGCTAAACGTGTTCTCATAAAATATAACAACACCTTACAGACAAAAACACACAAGCGTCTCTCCGCAGACTAAACTAAATTGTTTTAGCATTGGTAATATGGTGTGTACGTGTTTGTGGATATTTTCCAGCATTATTGCAGCTGCGTTTCTTTAGGAATGTGTACCCCCCATCTGCGTTAAAGACTTACCTTTACCACATGTTCACTCAAACTCACACTATGCATGAGCACGGCCGGTCATTGTTTTGAACTCGTGAATGGATGGCGAGATTCAAAATACCTTGACTGACTGGATGATAATTTAAAAAAAAAAAAACACTGTTTCCTGGTGAACATTAACACATTTTAGGTGGTTCAGAACACAATTAATTAACTCAAACTGAAGCCTTTGACATCCCTCCATCTATCCAATTTCTACACTGCATATGCTGTTCAGAAAAGCGCGGGGGCTGCGGCCTATCCCAGAAACCAGACTACACCCTGGATTGGTCCCCAGTGAATCACAGACCACATGTAGAGCAAAATAAACCATTCAGACTCCCATTCACACAGTTACTGAGACTATCAATATTCTGTATCGCCTTGCAGCTGATGGCCACAGGGAGATGAAGACTGTTAAAAGACAGACTACACACTGACTTGGATGGCAATCAATTACCAGACACATAGAGAGGCCGATTGACATTCACAATATCACTGAGTGTGGACAGACCCCGTGTTTGCCTGCATGGAAGTCAGGCGAACATGAGTGACGCCAGTTCCACTAAAAAAGAGAACATTTAATTCTAACACCCACCAAGATAAGACACACAAAAAGGCTCAAGACGCACTCTTCTTTATCTTGTAGAAGAATTACTATCACATTATCGTTGTCCATATGGTACTATCCCATTAACCAGTTTTCATCTTGCCTCCTCCATGATGCTGACATGAGACAACAAGACTGGCTTTTGTCATTGCTCTCATGAACACGCAGGTTCATGCACTTAATCAGGTGCATACAAAGTTGACATGTGGATAATAACCAGCAAAACACACACATAAGGTACACAGATGTTTGCTGCTCTTGCCTTAGTTATTGTGTACAAGAGTGTTTCTTTCCCAGTCTAGTTTTCAAAACTTCACAGGTATTACTGGGCTTCCTGTAACTCTAGAAATATCCAACATGGGCTTCATCGTCCCTCAACAAGTATTTCATGAATAGATACAAGCACTGGTATTTAGATTACTGCATACCTGCAAGGAGACACTTGCTGTTCCTGACTTATTACACTGTCGCAAGAACCTGTCTTTAACCCTGAAACACTTAACTCTAGAAATTATATCTTTGCAAAATTAACCCAAAAGTAACAAAAACTTGATTTTCACGAACTTTGGTAATGATTGATGGTGTTTTGAAGCATCCATTTTAAAACACACTTTCTTATTATGGTGAGTAGAAACATGTCCTATATGATTTTGAAAGATAAGCAGGGGATAGAATGGTTGCTAGGCTGGCACATACACACTGAGTTACACTCACCTATACACCTATGGAAAGTATACTGTAAGTCTTCACCAACGTGTGAGACATTTGGAATACCCAGAGAAAAACACATGCATGAAAAAAAAAACTCAGGCAGTCCAAAAGAAGGCTAGAGCCAAAAATTCTGGACCTCAGAATTGTCTTGCTCATGCCGTAACCACAGCGCCGCCATAATTCACTGTCCTGAAACAATTGACGCAAAGTTTGATGCAGCACAATAGGCAGGCATAGTTATTCAGTGTTAACTACCATGATTTTCAGACTATAGGACTCTCCCAAACTCTACCGTAGGCCTTTATGCATTTTTGGCTGATGGTTTAAAGCACGTGTCAAAGTGGCGGCCCAGGGGCCAAATCTGGCCCGCCGCATCATTTTGTGTGGCCTGAGAAAGTAAATCATGAGTGCCGACTTTTTGTTTTAGGATCAAATTAAAATGAAGAGTATAGATGTATATTAAATTTCCTGATTTTCCCCTTTTTAAATCAATAATTGTAATTTTTAAATCCATTTTTCTGTGTTTTTAGTTCAAAAATCATTTAGTAAAATCTAAAAATATATTTAAAAAAGCTAAAATAAACATTGTTTTAGATCTATAAAAAAACTGAATATTCAGGGCTTTTTATCCAGTTCTTTTAATTCATTTATTTAAAAAAATCTAAATATTATATCTAAAATGGTCAGGCCCACCTGAAATCAAGTTGACGTTAAAGCGGCCCGCGAACCAACCAGAGTCTGACACCCCTGGTTTAAAGGCTTCAATGGCATTACATAAAAATATATATAACATCATGTTATTGCAGTCCTTATACTGAAAAAAGGCAGGCTAGGTAAGGTAAGGTTGGGTAAGAGTTTCTCAAGGAAAGCATAAAGAGAAGATAGAAAGATAAATAAAGTACTCCCTGGTTCATATACTAATGAACTAAAGGGCAGTGTGTTCTACAGTTTTACTAACTCAAAACGACTGCAGTAAAAAGGTCATTAAAACATAAAAGCTTGTGGTGGCCATTGACTTTGGCATAGTACTGTGTTTAGAGTACACATGCAATCTTTTTATTTGGAAATGCAGGAACATAACTTTTCTTTACAGAGCCTTTATAGATTTGATGCTGCTCAGATGCTGATTCAAAACCATTTCCTGTAGAGTAGGCATAAAAAGTTATATTTGCCCTGAGATTTTGAAGATGTTAAGTCATCTCAAAGAAAGAACAAGAGGGGGGTGGATTGATGGAGGAAAGTAGAGACAAGTGGAGGGGAAAGGAGACAGGGTACATTTTCAAGATGTAATGAAAAGCAGACCTTGCCCAGTCCCTTCTTTCTTCCAAAAGGGAACCAAAATCCCATGTGCATACAAAGAACCCCTCCTCCTTTACAACCCCCTCCTTTCTTGTGTTCTCACTTGTTCTGGATTTTTACCGACTCCTGCCTCATACAACGTTAGAGATGAAGCACAGGGTGATTGGGTACATTGCGTCTCAAACCATTCAGTCTTGCCACTAGCCATCATTTTGATAAAAGCCATATGTCTTATCGCTCTTGTTTTTCCATGCAAACAACCACGTGCCAGCTCAAAAATAATTAACTCTTTGGTTCCCCTTACAACAAGTGCTGTCATCTTTAGCTTAAAAAATGATATGCATGGCTCTCTTTCATGCAACCGAGATATTTCTTAAAGACAGCTCTCCGTTTAGAGCAAAATAGGGGACGGAACTTACTGGCGTTGTCAAAGGGTATTTGCGTGCAGCTGTCAGGAAGGCCTGGCCAGGGGCAGTGGTAGACGGACCCGGCCTCCACAATGCCAGGCTGGGAGGTGTTGGCTTTGGGAGCACCTACCAACACACTGAACCTGAGACACAAATGCACATCCTTCTTACAACTAATGCAAGAAAAGACAGGAAAATCAGGCATGAAAGTTTCATTCGGGTGATAACCCAAGAAAGACATGGGTTATGCATTGACCATTATATAGTTGTCTAATACAATATACATGAAAATAATACATTGTTTTAAAATGCAAAAGCATGTACTTAACAGTTCTGTACCTTCTGGGCACGTTTGTGCAAAAACTAAGGTCAAATTGAAAACAAGAGGTTTGATTGTATGTTTAATATTGTAGTTTACCAAGATTTCGAAATGCTTTGAGCAGTGGTGACATTAATTTTAATTTTGTTATTATTTTTTTGTTTATGTATTTTAATTAATTTATTTATTTATTTTAATTAATTTAATTATTTCATTTTTTTTATTTTTGTTTTTATTTTTTATATTATCTTTACTTATTTATGTTTTTACTGGGAAACGCACTTTGTGGAGTAGCACCACCAATTTCGTTAAACGCAGCTGTGTATGATGACAATAAAGACTTTTGATTTGATTTGATTGATTTGATAGCAAATGCAAACTTCATAATAAAAGATTAAACGTGCATATAGATATTTAACCATGATTTTTTAAATTACACAGGGGAAAAAAAGCAATACAGCACATGGATTTCCCCTTGGCCACAACATAATCTCAAAAATCTAATCTGTAAATAGTATTTACGAACCAATTAGCTACAGGAAACAAATCAAAAGTCTTCAACCATTATCATAAACAATATTAATCAATAGTACATCAATCAGTTAAATATTATCCCTCCTCCTTGCATTTTTTGCAATGCACCAACGGATTTAATGCAGTTATATGCATTAATAACAAATTTGCCACTCACAAGTTGTTGTCGGCGGTGGCCTGGTAGAAGTCCACGGAATAACCAAAATAACTCCCAGTCGGTCCACGGAACACCGTGGGATGCTGTGCGTAAAAGTTGAAACTCCACACTCCACTTGGCGCGCACCAGAAGAGGAAGAAAACCCGGAATACGAACATTCTCATGTCCCAGGAAGGCTCCATCCTTCTCCTTCCAGTCCCCGAATGGAGTTCCCGCAGTGTGCAGGTGAGGTAGTCTCAAACGCCGGTTCGAGTGCGTCTGGTAAACCGCGCTCCTCCCCCGGATCTTCTGACCTCTTCTAAACCAGCAGCGAGAATACAGCTCGGGGACGGGACAGCCACAGTATGCAACACAATCTTACCCCAGCCCCTGCGCCAAACTATACCCCCTACTCACACACACGTGGTCATTAGAACAGGCGCAAACCACAAGTGAGGGCGCAAACCGTACGTCATCATTCCTTTTATGGTGCGTTTTCCGCAACGGGAATATACAGCCATCGTTTTAAGAGCATGAACAATAAAGAATAACCAATAAGAGGACAAAAAGACAAAAAAATAAAAAATAAAAAAAAAACCTGTGCAATTAGTGGTAAATTGGAATGAAAATTGAAGACGCTAATAGGTTAATAAAGTAAATAGAATATGACAGAGTTTCTCGGGGGTTTGGATCCATTGGGTTCGGGGTCCCGGGTCTAGTTTTCAAATTAAAAAAATGTTTAGCAGCATAATTTTATCCACAAATTTGCAACAGTAAATTTCTCAGGTGACCCGGCGGATGAGTGGTTAGCGCGTCTGCCTCACATTTCTGGGGTCCAGGGTTTGAATCCAGGTTGGTCCTCCTGTGTGGAGTTTGCATGTTCTCCCCAGGCCTGCGTGGGTTTTCTCCAGGTACTCCAGTTTCCTCTCACATTCCAAAAACATGCAAGATAGGCGGGTTGAATACTCTAAATCAGGGGTCTCAAACTTGCGGCCCGCGGGCCAACTGCGGCCCGCGGGACGATAATTTGCGGCCCCCGTCTTAATATGAAAGACCGATTTTTTTTTTTTTTTTTTAATTTTATTTTATTTTTATTTTTTTTTAATTTTTTTTTTTTTATACCCCTTTCCCCATGATGGCGCCGTTTAAGTGGCAGCCAGTGGCAGTAGCTCTGTCCACTCATGTTTTTCTTGTTTTACAGCATGTTTTACATGAAAAATTAGAGGGAACATTGACATGCACCTGCTTGTGGCAGGTGTGATACTGGTGTGCCGATAGCAAGCAATGATGATGTCGTGACCGGATGATTCGCCTACTAGTATTTGTTAGTTTAATGATTAAATACAAATACTAGTATTTGTATTTAATCATTAAACGCTGTTTTCAGCTGGATTTGACCGAATTTGAGAGCATTTTGAGCCGTTTGGCGAATGGACGTCTATAGACGTTTTTTTGCCTCCATCGCGATATCATCCAGTATTTGTATTTAATCATTAAATGCTGTTTTAGGATGGATTTGACCCGATTGCTGTCATTTTACGGCTCGGTTCTGCTACATCTGCCTGCCCAAGGGTGCTTACTCCCGGACTGCCATTGATGGTAGACGAACATTGATTTTTACTATAATTTGGACAACACCGGCGGCGGGCCGGATTAAAAATCCTAACGGGCCGTATATGGCCCGCGGGCCGAGGTTGAAAAACTTGTACACACACGATCCGGCGGGGCGAGCGTTCGAATCCCGTTTCGGCGAAACCTCCGTTCGGCCGAATGAACGTTCGGTGAAACGTCCATTCGGCGACCTGCCCGTCTGTCAAACGTCCGTCGGCGAAACGTCTTTAGGCGAATCATCCGAGTACCGATGATGTCGCTCACACTGGTACTCAGTGCGCTCAGGGAGATTGTCTTTCTGCTCAGACCAACAAAAAATTAGAGGGAACTTTGGTTCGGAGCTGAATGAACCAATCACGGTGAGGTATACGGCTCTGGAGGGCGGGACATCGGCCGGGCTGTCCAGTGCCTCGCTCACTCACTCATTCATTCCTCCAATCAGCTGGGCGGAGGAGAAGCCGTGAGGCCGATCACTCCGCTCGGCGCGCACACTCCTCCGCTGCTCTCAGCATAGAACTGAATGAGGCGCTATGATCCGTGATCCAGCCTGTGTCAGTGTCTGTAGCCATCTCCGCGATTGAAACGGAGAGCGAAAGTGCACATGCGCCACAAACCCGCGCGACTGAATGTGAAAGATCAACCCGAGACTCATTCCAAGTGGAAAAACATATTACAGAGCCCCAGAGATGTCTCTTTCAAAGCCTGCCGTGAAGAGAAAGGTCGGTGATGAGCACAGACAGTTTCAAGAAAAGTGGGGAGTGCAATATTTCTTTGTTGAACACAGGGGCACCCCGACGTGTCTCATTTACACTGAAAAAGTTGCGGTGCACAAGGAATACAATTTGAAACGTAATTGTACTACGAGACATGCTGAGGAGTACGAAAAATACCAGGGAGATGAGAGAGCCAACCAGGTTGCCAGTCTTAAAACACGTCTTCTGAGGCAACAGGATCTCTTCAAGAAGGCTACCAAAGACAGTAATGCAGCAGTCAAAGCTAGCTACGCCATTTGTGAGTTGATTGATCCTGTGCTAAGTGATCCCAAATGGCTCATGGACTTGGCTTTTCTTGTTGATATCACACATGAGCTTAATGTACTGAACAAGAAGCTACAAGGCCAGGGGCAACTTGTCAGTGCTGCCTATGACAACGTGAGAGCATTCTGCACTAAACTTGTGTTATGGAAAGCCCAGCTCTCTCAGACAAACCTTTGCCATTTCCCAGCATGCAAGGGTCTCGTGGATGCAGGCACACCATTCAGTGGTGAGAAGTATGTTGAGGCCATTTCGAAGCTACAGGAGGAATTTGATCACAGATTTGCAGACTTCAAGACACACAAAGCCACATTTCAAATTTTTGCGGACCCCTTCTCCTTTGATGTGCAAGATGCCCCTCCTGAGCTTCAAATGGAGCTCATTGACCTGCAGTGCCACTCTGCACTCAAAGCCAAGTTCAGGGAGGTGAGTGGAGAAGCAGACAAGCTTGGGCAATTTTTGAGAGAGTTGACCCCCAGCTTCCCTGAACTTTCCCGAAGGTTCAAGCGGACCATGTGCCTTTTTGGGAGCACATACTTGTGTGAGAAGCTCTTCTCCACCTTGAACTTCAATAAGTCCAAGTACAGGTCCAGACTTACTGATGAGCATCTTCAAGCTCTACTGAGGGTCTCCACTGCTTCCTCCCTCAAGCCAAATGTGACTATGTGAGAAGAAGCGCTGCCAGGTCTCTAGCAGCAAGGAGTAGGCAAGAGAAGCCGTGTTCAGAATATTTCATGTTCAATGTTCCATTCAAGTTCAGAAAGTTAAAGGTTAAAGAGCTGTTAATACAGACATTTGAAACGGAATAAAAATAATTCATTTTCTCTACTTAGCCAGCCAGTGTATATCTACTGTATGCTCATTAGTATTATTTGGTTTTGTATTACTGATTGATTTATTTTTTATTCATCTTTAAGTTAATTTATTTAATTCATTATTTTTTGTTAAAAAAATAAAGATATTTGATAACGTTGGAATGTTTTATCAGTGCTTTTCTTGTGGAAATCCTGATGCGGCCCAGTCTCACCCAGACTTGGCCTCTAGCGGCCCCCAGGTAATTTGAGTTCGAGACCCCTGCTCTAAATGGTTATCCGTCTCCTTGTGCACTGCAATTGGCTAGCCACCAATTCAGGGTGTCTCCCGTTTGGTGTCAGCTGGGATAGGCTCCAGCACCCCCCGTGACCCTGAGTGAGGATAAGCACTTCAAAAAAATGAATGAGTGAATGAATGACATTTTTCAGTTCAACTCAATCTAATGGCTGAGAGATATTAACAAAAACATATCTGTTCTTTTCTTCATAGATGTACAGAACATTGCAGAACAACAGCCAGGCCTGTGTTGTATATAAACATCGTCCTGACTAAACTAAACTGATTAATTGCAAGGACCAGAGAATATTATCTAAGATCCTGTATTTCCCTTGTCAATAACTCTAGAATATCAATAGACACGGAACAAATCACAATTGTTTCATGAGTGATCCTTTATTCTCTGTTCGTAGTCATTATTGAACTCGCTGGCAAATGGGGAGGGACCTCAAATTCTATTACTGGCTGTTAGACTTGCTTAAATTGGAAAATGTGACAGTAATTCGACTGCATAACCTAATTTCAAAACAATTCCTTAGCGATGATAGTAATAATGGACTGAGAAAACCCATTTTGGACAGTGTTTTACTTAACTGAGCTTTACAGGCACATTAATAACAAATTGGAATTTGCTGGCAGACTGAAAATGCAGCATGAAGAATGAAACAGCATTAGTGTCTGTCAAGTAAAACAAAAAAAAAAACCTTCAAAAGAGAAACAACACTTCAGGTCTCACTTGCTGAACCATTTAATTATAGTTCACCTCGTCTTCAAGTATCTTTCATGGAAGAAGTATGCATGCGAAAGGTCTGTTCTATGTCATCATGTTAATCTAACATTTACACGAAGCAAGTTCTTCAGAAGGTCACAGAAGACAGCTGATTTGTTAACAATTAGGCAGTTTAAAGGCAATGTATCATATTCAGTTTATCACATTTTTAATGTTAATGTTTAATGGTTACATCCGTACATTACTAATGAAGTGGTGGAAATTGACAAAGTTTAAATATTATTTTATTTGTACCTCATTTGACTCAATAACTATAAACATATATTGAGAATTGTTTTTAAATCTTGATGACTATACTTGTACTTCTTTTATGAAAACAAATACTTGTATGCACTTTCTGCTACGTATTTGCTTAAAAAATATATAACCAGAGAGGTGAAGCCAACCGCTCAACTTCGGTCTTTGGCTGAAAAACAGTAGCGATATGGAGGAATGTGAGCCAAAGAACATTAACAATCACAAACATGTCCAAGATACCATTCCCCATCTATGGCCTTATTTATGAGAATTGTTTTATGTAGTCAGCTGCAAGAATGATTTGCTGCGAATATACGATCTTGCCAGCCTAAAAACACAGGTTCTGGTATTCAAATAATGTCTAATATGAAAGTTATCATTGGCTGATCTAACTTCTTTTTTAGACCACTCACTTTGTTCTTCTTGTTGAGCACAACAATAAAATTGCTCTTCTGTTATTCAATGAACAGATTACATTAAAATATTGTAGGTATATTCTAGAGATGTATACAAATAAATCCTCGGATTCTGATTTTTAAATTTTTCATCAGAGGGATGATTTATTACACCCGTTAAATGTAGACTTATTGTTCCCCTTAGTGATCTGTATTATCAGATAGATGGCATATTTTCCTTTCACTTGTGCTTTTCACGTATTTGGGCTGATGAGACATTTAGGTGGTGAGCCAGGTGGTTGTAGTTCATTTTGAACTTGGATTTTTTTTTTTACTTTATTAGTTTGCAAACTTGCATAGCTGTTTTGATAGCAATACAGTTCAAGCAATGCGAGAAATATCAGAATATGTAATATTTGTTCTTATAAGGCAAGCACTGAGTAAGTTAAATAGTAGATGGAAATTATTCATTATACAGATTTTTTTCTTTTGTTCTAAATAAGGCTATTGTACACAATTGACAGTATAAATACATGTTTACCCTTGTACCTAAGCACTTGAGTAGAAGAACTGAATGTTAATCTTTAACTACTCTTATTCACACTAGTGTCTGTAAACCTACAGTGGGGCAAATAAGCATTTAGTCAACCACCAATTGTGCAGGTTCTCCTACTTGAAAAGATTAGAGAGGCCTGTTGTAAACATGGGTAAACCTTCACCATGAGAGAAAGAGTGTGGAAAAAAAACTGAAAATCACATAGTTTGATTTTTAAAGAATTTATTTCTAAATTAGAGTGGAAAATTAGTATTTGGTCACCTACAAACAAGCACGATTTCTGACTGTCAAAGAGGTCTAACTTTTTCCAACCCAGGTCTCCACTCGTTACCTAAATTCATAGCATCTGTTTTAACTCATTATCGGTATAAAAGACACCTGTCCACAACCTCAGTCTCTCACACTCCAAACTCCACTATGGCCAAGAACAAAGACAAAATTGTAGACCTGCACTAGGCTGGGAAGACAGAAACTTTTTGGTAGAAACAGGTTCTCGTGTTTGGAGTAGAAAGAATACTGAATTGCATCCGAAGAACACCATATCCACTGTGAAGCATGGGGTGGAAAACATCATACTTTGAGGCTGTTTTTCTGCAAAGGGACCATGACGACTGATCTGTGTAAAGGAAAAAAATGAATAGGGCCTCGTATCGAGAGATTTTGAGTGAAAATCTCCTTCCATCAGCAATGACATTGAAGATGAGACGTGGCTGGGTCTATCAGCATGACAATGATCCCAAACACACAGCCAGGGCAACAAAGGAGAGGCTTCGTGAGAAGCATTTCAAGGTCCTGGAGTGGCCTAGCCAGTTTCCAGATCTCAACCCCATAGAAAATCTGTGGAGGGAGTTGAAAGTCCGTGTTGCCCAACGACAGCCACAAAATATCACTGCTCTAGAGGAGATCTGCATGGAGGAATGGGCTAAAATACCAGCAACAGTGTGTGAAAAGCTTGTGAAGAGTTACAGAAAACTTTTGGCATCCATTATTGCCAACAAAGGGTACATAAAGTATTGAGATGAAGTTTTGGTATTGACCAAATACTTATTTTCCACCATGATTTGCAAATAAATTCTTTAAAAATCAAACAATGTGATTTTCTGTCCCCCCCACATTCTGTCGCTCATGGTTGAGGTTTACCCATGTTGACAATAACAGGCCCCTCTAATCTTTTCAAGTAGGAGAACTTGCACAATTGGTGGTTGACTAAATACTTATTTGCCCCACTGTACTTGAGTACTTTCAACAAACTGGCTTTCAATTGCTATTTCTCAGATTAGATGGAACCTCTGATCAGATTTGCTTGAGTAGTCAGAGTAGCATTAATACGAAACATTCTTCAATCCTTTCATTTTGTATAATACTCATGACTCATTCTCATTACGGGAAGGAGAATGTTCTGTGATGGGCAGCTTGATGGCCAATCACAGCTGCCTTGCTGGCCAATCACATTCCCCGAGCTATATGCTCGAGTTCACCCCTACATAAGGCTTTGTTGATGATGCAGTTAATGTCAGACGGCTATGAACCCATTCTTTCAACATATTTTCGAAGAGATTAAACGGTTAAAGCAACTAACCGTAAGTATCCTCTCCCATTCCTTGTAAATTGTAGATTAACTATCACATAGGTATTAAAGACATTACTACACTCTACATAAAATCAATGGGCTGCATTCACATCCATTAACACCTGTACCAATGCTGTCACACATGCTCAAGTGTTTGTCAGTCAATCACAGCACGGCACAAGCAAAGAGTGATTTACATTCACGCATAAGGAAAATTATAATATAGAGAGGAAAATGTATATTTGTAGTGAACAATACGCAAACTTCAAACAATGCATGAAATATATAATCGAAACATTTTAAAAAATTATGCACAAACATTTACTTCTAACTAAAACCTCATCAGCCTTGATCCCACCACTTGAAGTGACACTTGTTTTTTGTGTGCAGCATACTCATTTGACCGTTTTCTTTGTTGTATTTTCAAAGTCATGCGTAAGCCATTGTTACTATGTGGGGTTGAAGTCCGTTTACACTTTGCAGTACGAGGCACATGTGCAAATAAAGGTGTTGTAAATGAAAACATAATATTTGATAATTTGTACCACTTTAAATTCATTAACCTGATGATGTGGTGATATATTGCTTCTGAGCCTCTGCAGGGCAGAAAAACATTCTGCGAGTTAGCGATGCAGGCGGGCCGGTAAATCCTTATGTTTCCTGATGTTGAGCATAGAAGGACGTCATATTTCAACCATAGGGAGCTAGTCAAAAAAGCATTTATTTCATAATCCCAACTGTGAGCGTGTTAATAAATACATGAACGCCTGACCAACTTCTTGATGTGGTGCATGAGGTACAGTATTGTTGTGCATTCTTACAGATTCTGGAAAACATTGAATAAACCTCCGCAGTTCAATGTGTAATTATGTTGGTCCTACTATTGTAAACGGTTGAGCGTCAGAGTCGGCGTGTTCTAATGTGGAAGGCTTTGGTCATTCCTTGTTTTTCCATCCGTTAAAACAGTAGAGTTTGTGTAGCAACTCTTTTTGTGCTCTGGCAAGTGGCTTTGTGTGACACACTGAAGTTTAACATGGTAAATATTCTGTGTAACAAATGGCAAGCCAGGCTGGACAAAAAACATTAACAATTAAAGGTAAGTTGAATCTTGACTGAAAGAATGAATCTGAGGCATATAGTGTGTTTGTTGAAGTCTTTTGTGTGCAGTTCTCATTCATGAATATTGAGGATATGCACTGCATTTGTGTGTCTTTATGGTTGTGGTCCTGGTCCTATCCCCTTGGAGCACAGCTTTGTGTGTGTGCATGTATGGAAGTTGGAGGCAGTAGTGGTCCGTTTCACATACAAACAAGACTAGTTGAGTGATGGCGAGCGCTCAGTGGTCCACAGAAGTTCAATGTAGGGCCACTTGGTTTGTAGGCAGCGCTTGACTGGAGTGTCATCGGTCCGTACCATGGGGTCTTCAAACCCTAGCACCAAAGCGGTCCCTTCGGCATACTCCACCTGAAATGCGCACACAGATAAATACACAGACTTCCATTTCACTGCAAACTTCAAAGGAACCCCAATGATGTGGACTTGTAGTTCTTAAAAGATAACTTACTATCATTTTTAATAATTTGATGTAAAACACTCTGATGTTTATGTTTTCGTACAATGTGTAAAATTAGTTTAACTGGTAGGTTGCCAAATAATTTGGCAATAATTATCATTATCGTTTTATCGCCCAGGTCTAAGTAGAAGCAATACAGAATTAATTTTATTGTCTGGAACAAATCATATCAACGTGAAACTTTGGGATCTTACATCAATAATTAAGTAATTTGAAACATCTGATAATGGATAACTTGAAAAAAAATTAAAATGCACTTACAATTTTTTGGGGATCACTTATGCATGATGACATGAGAATCATTTTCATTTTTACACATTTTCCTATATCTAAAGGTTAAGCATTTAGGGGATTAAAAAAAGTGAGATTTTCTCTTTTATTAGGTTTTTTGTGACACGGGACAAGAAGTCCACACAAGATTTACTGATCATTTAAAGTAGTGAAAGGTGAACTACTATAAATATTAAAACTGTTAAATTTTCCCAACCGCACAGTCTTATGCATGGTCAACATCAAGTTCTGCTGAGTGACAAACTCCATGATTGTGAACTGAAACAACAGCCATTTTGAAAATAAACTAAAGCCTGTACTACTGCCGTTCAAAAATCAGGGCACTATCTGTCACTGTCTGCAGCCTCGGAAGTGCTACACAGAAACAAGACAGTCATCCATCCCACTAAACTTGCCGGTGACAATCTATCACCGGCGTGCTGGTGGCACACGCCTTTCTGCCATAATGGCGTTGAGGAACATGAGGAAAGGCCAAGGGTTTTTGGATGAGTGGACAAGCTATTGGGCTTGCAACAGCTACTGTTTTTTTCTTTTCTAGAAGGTTAGGTACTGCTGACAGTGTAACTTTGTGGCAAGAGTGCGCATGAAGGAAGACAGGGAATGGAGAGATGCAACAAGGATAGACGGCTTAAGAGAAGAAACAATAACTGCCTTACCCTCTCATTTTGGTTGGACTGTTTGAGTCCATTATAGTGGTACACGGTAAATGAGTCTGGGATTCCTGAATCCTGGAACACAGGTCGGGGAAAAAAAGAGTGAAAAACATGCTGGACTTTCTGGACAGAACATAATAGCACAACTGAGGCCAGAAGTGGAACATTTTTGACAGCAAAATTCTGGCAGCAAAGCTACAATCCTGCCTGTTACATTTTAGCGTATTTTTACAGTACCGAAACAAAGTGTGACTCCAATTACCACAAAGGAGCCAAAACCAGGAACGCAATGACACTTTTGCTGAGTTCGCTTAAATGTGTAGAATGCAAATAGGGTGTTTGTCTGAGCACGTGTACAGTTTCTCATGTTTGTATGCTTTTGTATGAAATTCAAACCCTTGACCCAATCCCATGTGTGTCTCCTTGTGCGTCCACTTGGCTAATGGTGGTATAATTTCTTTCCAGCTCCTCTGGTGAATCCCTAAATCCCTGATCACTTTAACACAGGTCCCTCTATCTCTGTCTCATAAAAAAAGGAAGGCTTAACAGCCCTCTCTAAACTCTTTAGCCACGACTGTGAACACACGCATAGATTTCACATGAGACACCGCAGGAATGTTTGGCACAAAAGCCTTTGATTACCTAAAACAGCACTTGGCCACGGATAGCGACGGTTATGTGAAGGTGACCTTAAACTGATTGTTTTTTTAATTGAATTAAACACAACTAAATAAGGATTGAAGGAATTTGTGAGTCCACCTTTCTAGACGTACCTGATCGGGAAAGAATTCCAAAAGGAATGGGCCCAATAGAATTATGCCCAAATTCTCCGGATCCAACTTGTTCTTGACCAGAGTGACGCTGATGAAGGTTGGAGGAAATGAAGAAAAAAATTAGTTAAGTATACAAGGAAACATCACGTCAGCGTCCAGTGAAACCATGTTTTGGAGAGTGCTAGCATGTTTTTGCAAAGACTGTGGTGCAACTAAATATACCTCTTTCCAGACATTCCTGCGTGTTAGATCAGGGTTATTATTATTACAACGGTGCAAATGGAAAAAAAACAAAAAAACACCATCAACTTGGTTCGATTGCCCTTTTAAGGCAGCCGCGAGAGAATGGACACCCACTACTTGTGTAGTGTAGTTAAGTATAATGTGTGTGTATTCATGATGTGATCATTTAAAAGTGGACTGGATACGCTTTGACAATGCGTGCAATTCCTTGAAGCATGCTGCAGTTTTTCCTCATGTCTCATCCCTGCTTGTGTCTTGTGTGCTAATGCAATCAGCTGATGTTTTCTCATCTTTGATTTATAGCCTTGTGTCAATCTGTTTCCATGCAAAGACATTGTGCCTTTATCTGGCAGCTGGCCGAGGAAGTCACGCTTAATTAAACACAACATTCATTTAGCTTGTTTGAAAGGCCCGATGCGATTTTGATATAGCAGCTTTTTGACAATAGAGACATGAAAACAGAACGTATACTAGCCGTCAAATTAAACATGACTAGAACGTTAAAGTTTTAGACTTAAATGATTAAATTATGTTTGGTTCATTATGAAGGGAATAACATCCGTCTATGATATGACAAAACTGAGTCAGCCTTTAGTCGCTTGTTGTTTGCCCAAAGATTTCGGTTAACAATTCTTTCTTCTTTTGCAAGAAGTGGAATTGAAACAGTTATGAAATGGCGTTCATATGATAGTACATTATGACTATTGTAAATCATGTACATTACTTAATTCCCGTATCCAATGTCAATTGATGAAAGAGAGAGATAAGGCAACCGAGACTGAATTGAATCAGCAATGTTAAATTTGTGGACACACTAATGGAAAATGACATCAACAAGAGTTTAGATTGGGTCAAAGAAAGGATAATTGTTAACAAGCCGCAGTTCAATATATATATGGCAATAAACCATTTTATGTTCAATAAAAAAAGAAAAGAGATTAATGCACCTAATTGTCAGATTATTAAGAATATCCACTATTTGTACACTTGGTCAGCAGGACATCTCATGAGAAACTAAATTAAGACAATGTGAGGTGCATGGAAAGAACAGCATGCCTTAGTTCAGGTGATAATAAAAGTACAAAATGGGTTGTTTTAGATCACCACAACCAACTAACGGAACATTATTCGAAATGATGTATTTTGGGCTGTTATACTCATGTTGTGTGGTAAGTAAAACGCAAAGGAGTCCCCCCATGGTGTGCTCGAATATGCTGTGATGTGTTGGCCATCTGGGGCTCTGCAGAGCACATCATTGGTCAAAACACCCGGCTATGCCTGTCCCAGTGCAGGGCTTACCGCTCCTTGGTGGAAAACGTGCTCCTGTTTGAAGCAATGCATTTAACTGTTGTCCCCTCTTGCTGGCTTTCTTCCTGTCGTTAATGTTATTTCTCTGAGCCAAGGATTCTGACATTTTTTTTCTTTTCTTTTTTTAAATCTCGCACATTTACTATGAGTCGACTCTAGCTGTATACTTTGTAGCAGCCTGGTTGTGAAACGTGAGCTAGGCCGTTGACCTGGCCTGGCCATGACTTTGGAGTGGGAACTTTAGTAGAGCTACAGGTGCCACACACACACTAATGCGAGCAGTCGCAAAGACCAGCCGCAACACATACAAACACTTACTACTCTGGTTCTGAGACAAGGTCAAGGGCTTTCATCACTTCCTGTAGCAGACAGTCTGGGATGAAGCCGTTATCTGAAGGGAGAGAAAGAAAGGGAGACAGATGATCAAGTTGGACCAAGACACAGCTGTAGCTAAAAAAAAGTCCTTCACCCATACCAGCCATTGACGGTGCATGCCATATGGGAATTAACTTATGTGATGAGAGTCAAAATAATACACAGCTATACACTTTGGCTTTTTTCTCCAACCTACATTCCATGGACATGATCATTTTACCTGTAAGGAGATGCTTAAATGCTAACATGTGCTTTTGAAGGTGGGCTTAAGAATTTGGAAGGAAGTCTTTCAAAATTGAACATGTAAGCCTGTGGACCCTTCTTTCGATGCCAATCTGTTTTCACTGATTCCCTCAAACAACTCAACCTCACCCAGAGGTTTAAGTGCCAACAGTATTTATTAAGTGTCAGGGTTATGTGCGCACAACTATTCCAACATTCAGCAACCTACACAGACCCTCTGAAGACACAGTGTCTTCATAGCTGCTGGGAGGGCAGGGCTTCTGACAAACAATATTTTACAAGGAACACAGAGGCCCTGAGCTTAGATTTTAAAGGGGCATGTAGAAAGTTGAGGCGCGCCAAAGTGAAACCACACACAAATAATTCAATTTCCATCAGGAACATTAAAACTACAAGAAATGTACCAGTTAAAATTCTTCAATCCTGCATGTTTATGAGACTTTGGAGTTTCTTACATAAAGGACATTGCAGCTGAAAATGCCTAATTATGAAACATGAGACTTGGTGACAGAAGAGGAGTTTCACTTTAGAATGCTAACTTGTGGACTCCTTTGTCACCTGTTTCCTGGGTAAATTGCTTTCTTAAGAGTCCTGAATATGCTGTGTTAAAAATTCAACAGTATACATCAAGGGTAAGGAAATGATGGCTTGCAAGCCATATATGGCTCTTTGGATGGATGGATGGATGGATGGATGGATGGATATGGCTCTTTGGATGGATGGATGGATGGATATGGCTCTTTGGATGGATGGATATGGCTCTCTGCTAAAGTTACAATATGAATTCCAAATGCACCAATAGGAACGTCACATTGGTACACCACTGTGGTGCGGGCACTACATTTAGCGGTGCTTTAATCATATTTTTCCCCCTCAATAGACTCCCTGCATACTCTCGTCGATACTTTTATTAGCAACAGCGTTACAATGTTATTAAAATAATTCTAGTAACACTAGAATTCATTTATTATTTTTACTTTTAAATTCTGAGTATGACTCTCAAAGACTAACATTGACAAATATGAATTGTTTATGGCTGTCTCTGTCAAAAAGGTTCTGAGATTCTGAGATGAAACTGTGCATGTTTCACAGTTTTCATGTCCTTATCATTTGTTTTGTATGAAGTTAGGTCTTGATGACAGTGATGTGTAGCTGGCTGCACTCTGGTTTTGAAGCCCTTCTTTAAACTGCCAGGCATTGGTGCAGTTTAAGGGGTTGCATTGAGAAAGCTAGACTCAGTCTGATTACGGATATATTAATATAGTTACTCAGATAATAATAAGTATATTTTTTAGAAAGTTGCAAATCTACTAATTACATAGGCATCGTTTCTGAAATGAAATATTTAATTGCAGTTTCAAGGGGTTTTAGGGGCAAAAAATGGAAATCTAGAGCTCATCTGCAGCACTGTGTGGGGGTTTGAGCGTTTTTCCTTTTGCAACACGTGAAGACATGCCGACTCATTCAGATTTACTGCACTTTGATGCGGCACTCAAGTTTGCTGAAGCATGGCTAATGCACGTGTCGATGTTATCTATGATGCATACTACAGCAATACCTTCACATACGAGTGCCCCAACATACAAGGAATTTGAGATACGAGTAAAATTCTGAGCAAATATTTGCCTTGAGATACGAGACAAATTTTGAGATACGAGCATACGAGACAGCCAGGTGGGCGAGACACGAGTGGCCGCTTATGATTTCAGCACACTGTCTCGCCACATCTCCCTCGTGCAAAGATCTCTATGATCACATTGCATTTTTTCCGTGTTGTTTTGCGTTAGTGCAGAATTAAGGGAAACACAATGGGTCCAAAGCAAGCCGGTGCAATGGAGGGTAGTGCGAAGAAAAGGCTTATGGTGACAATCCATTTTAAGCACGACTTAATCGAAAAACAGGAGTAGTGTAGGCGTGACTTAGCTGGCTCGCCAATACATATGGAGAAGCAGGAATTTCGCCTCGAAAGCCGCGGCGGAATACATTAACCTCTTTGTCTTGAGATAAATCGACATACGAGCTTGATTCCGGAACGCATTAAGCTCGTATTTCAAGGTATGACTGTACATGGTCTTGAATATATGCATATGGTGAACCTCCACTGTAAAGATTTTCCTCTGTAAATCATTGGTTGTTTGATCAGCAATTTCAGTTAAATATATCATATAGCAGACAAACACTGATATTTGAGAAGTGAAATTATTTTTATAGTATTTACACAAGGTGTGGAATAATTACTTAAACAAAAGTAGGTTGTTGCGCGTAAGTTGAGCCGGGGCCGCATACTTCCACAACTCAGCATCCCTAAACACTGCTCAAATTCTACTAAGGCATTCTTGTAGAGGAAATACAATGTTCTGAAATGGCCATCTCAGTCCCCAGACCTGAATATTATTGCAAATCTGTTTTGTGAGAAGTGAAACTAAAGTGTTGTAATTTTAAGTGTGCAAGTTTAATTTATTTGATGTTATTTATATTAAATATTATTTATTACATGTATATTGCCTGCGAACTTTTTTGGTGTGGCCTTCTACCTTGTTTACTTATTTATTGTGCATTTATGTGTGCAAAGAACGAATATTTGCAATGTGCACGGGTAGAGTGGGAGCCTCAGGGATTTCTTGCTTGGGGCCCTAAGAGACCTTAGCCACGCCAACTGCGGTCGTGGCGCTGAATGTAGTACAAAGTATCTGGATGTCACTGTTTCAATAGTAGAAAGGCTTGACATAATATGAAAAACGTAAGAAGAGAGTTGAGATGGATCGAGAATCAATTTTTCTGTGAATTGCAGCAAACTGTCATTCATACAAAATATAATACAAATAATTCTCTATTCTATAAATAATATTGCATCACTTCTTTTGTCCTTTCCCCCAGTAACCTGGAAGTGACACGGAGAAAAGAGTGGGACGGTTGACTCAGCTGTACGATGAGCTGAGCTCACCAACCTAAACAACAACAGTGAAGATGTGAGACAAAAGTTGTTCTGGTAGTTGGAGAGGAAAATATTTTTAAAAGAAAAAAAAAGAAGAACAAAAGGGTGTGTTTTCACATCTTACACCAGATAGACAGGAATTGAGCGTCGTTATACCAGGCCACTCATTAGTCGTGTGTATGATGCTATGTAATAAATACTTGAAGCAATTGATTACCTTCAGGATCAAATGACTGGAAGACTCTCCTCGCCAACTCTGATGGACACTCTGGTCCGACGAGGGACATCTCCTGTAGGCAGGACGGCACACATTGCACATTGAAAATAGAAGTAACAAATGATGAGATGAATCACATTCCGTGACAAGAAGAATGTTTGACTGGCTCCAACTGGAAAGTATTAAAAATGGATGTTGTGTCTGGCAATGTATGCAACATCTTGTAGAAATAGTCACATGCATATGTATGGGTGTGCACTGTTAATGTAGGTAGAACATGTGTGGGTGTATGGCAGTGCAAGTGGCCAACATAATCACTGAAGTCCGCCAGACTATTAACTGATTTTCGGATAAGCTGACTTGTTTTTATTGCAAACACACAATCAGGTAATCATGCCCTACACATAAACATGATTCATGAGAAACCCTGCACTTTGTTTGTTGGTGAATTTCACCCAGATAAGATTAGCACAAGTCAAATACCAAGCTGTAATTTTTGGATAGTCGATCATTTTGATATTTTCTAGAGCACATGTGTCAAAGTGGCGGCCCGGGGGCCAAATCTGGCCCGGCGCATCATTTTGTGTGGTCCTGTAAAGTAAATCATGAGTGCTGACTTTCTGTTTTAGGATCAAATTAAAATGAAAAGTATAGATGTATATTAAATTTCCTGATTTTCCCCCTTTTAATTGTAATTTTTTAATCATTTTTTTCCTGTTTTCAGTTCAAAAAACATTTTGTAAAATCTAAAAATATATATAAAAAAGCTAAAATAAACATTGTTTTAGATCTGTAAAAAATTGAATATTCAGGGATTTTTATCCAGTTCTTTTAATCCATTTATATAAAAAAATCTAAAATGGTCCGGCCCACATGAAATCGAGTTGACGTTAACGCGGCCCGCGAAACAACCCGAGTCTGACACACCTGTTCTAGAGCAACGGTGTCAAACTCAGGTTGGTTCGCGGCCCGCATTAATGTCAACTCGATTTCATGTAGGCCGGACCATTTTAGATCTAATATTTAGATTTATTTTTTTCAATTAAAAATGGGATTAAAATAACTGGTTCAAAAGGCCTAAATATTCCGTTTTTTTAATAGATCTAAAACAATGTTTATTTGAGTGTTTTTTCTTAGGAAGGGAAAACGTCTTTTAATCATTTGTTTTTCTTTTGAAAAGGAAACCAAATCTTTTTAATTCTGTTCCATATTAAAGTGGAATTACAGAACATATTTTAATTCTTTTTAGATTATACAAGATGATTTTTGAACTGAGAAAACTGGATTAAAAACAATTACAAGTAGCAATTTAAAAAAGGGACAATCAGGAAACATGATATACATCTGCAATCTTCATTTGAATTTGACCCTAAAACAGAAAGTCGGCACTAATGATTTACTTTCTCGGGCCGCACAAAATGATGCGGCGGGCCAAATTTGGCCCCCAGGCCACCACTTTGACACACGTGTTCTAGAGGGTATTAACAACGTAGAACACTAGAGTGGTACTCTAAATCCTTATAAGGAAAAACATGAACATATATATTTTTTAAATATTGGCAAAACATGTTTGGAGAATTCTACCCCAAATCCCACAATTTTGTGGCAAGTTGCAACATCTTTTATTGTACTTTTTTGGTCCATAATTTTAACTGAATTAACATGAAATGTTAAACATAATCATCTACACTTTTACAATATTTATTCATATATTCTAATTCTCAATGGTGACAAAGGAAACAAGATAACATGTAATAAAAAATCTAATATAATTCAAAATGAAAAATGGCAGTCTAGAGTGAAAGGAGGCCTTTTTGATAATAAAAGAACTGCCAAGAGGTGTGCAGAGAAAGTACTGGGAAATTATTTTTGGTTCCTCTCTATAAGTCAGGAAGTAGTGACAAATACTACACTAACAGAAAATGTTGTTGTAGGGCAAATGAGCCCTGGTCATCTAGGTTATGCTTGGCCTTTATTAAACCTTGATCCGGGAAGCCTGCTAAGATTTCAATGTCCACTTATTACTGTTCCCAGTGCTCACTTGGGAGGTTGAGAGAGGGGGAGATTGAACAGCGATGACTCCCAGCTGCTTTTGCTTCAGATACAAAGAAAACAGAGCAGTCGACACGGTGATCTGTCACACGTACTATAGCTGGGCCTGATTTGTTAGTATTATAGGTTTCATAAATCTCATGGCAGATTTGTCATTACCTAAACGTGTCCATACCACAAGGCATATGAAAGGTGACCGATCATTATGAGAGAACTTTTTTTTTTGTTATAATAGTCACTGGAGTGAACGACTTATCATATGAACAACGTTCCTAAACTATGGACTTAAAGTTAACACAATTTGTCTTTTTGCAAGATAAACAAAAATATACCATGATGGCTGTTAGGTAGATAATATTACAAAGTCCATGAGCTCTCACAACAGGCTCACCAGGTGAAATAATGGCAGCCAAAATGACGTGACTGACTGTGATGACAGGTCTGCTTGGTTGTCTTTGATCTGTGTTTTATTAGAGGCCTGAGGAAGATGCTGCTGAGTTGGGAGACATGGTGCTAACATAATCCACAGGGAGTATGTGTTTGCCTCTCTTGTTGGTGCCATTGCATTACTCGAGAATGTGTTTGTGTCTCAAACACAGTAACTACGCATTCGCAAACATTTAATTGCTTGAAAAGAGAATAACAATATTCTAGTTCCGTAAACAGATAGTGTAAAATTGACACTTAAAGAAAGACATAATATCAACAAGGCAAAAATGTGTGTGTGTGGCCTTGAGGAAGACATTCCATTCTCTACAGTCCAACTTTTTGGCTCAAACCCTTGACCCTCTTCACAGAGCAACAACAAACTGCTCAACACAGGAACAAAGTTAAGAAAACACAAGCTAAAAATCAAGCATGTCATATTTAGCTAATACTGTCGTCAGACAGTCAAAAATATTTTTCTTCCTCTACATTTGGTCATATCTTTACACTACTTTTATCACTTTGTGGCTAAATTGCGCATGTCTGAAATGCATTTGTTGTAGTAATACTAGAGTGGCTTACGTAGTGGAGACAAATGTGTCTTTCTAACATACTTGGCCAATAACAAAGGTTTTGATACTGATCTGAATGATGAGGAACATGTGCATGAAAAGAAAAATCTACAGACCACATTTTAAACCTAGGGTTTGTCTTTTGAATGATAAGTCAAAATTACCTGCTCTAAAAAGTACTTTAAAATGTGGAGTACTTCGTCTTTGTCTTCCATGCTCTATTTCCCCCTGTTCGACCCTTATCCTCACATGCAGGAAGCTACGGGAATAATTTCCCTCCGGTCCGCCCAATGAGCTATTGTATGACTTGAGAGGCTTTTTAGTCGCCATGGAGCAAGTCCAAAGGGATCTGTTTCAAGACAATGCTGAGATCTTGCCGAATGCCATGTTCCAAATATGATTGGTACAAGACAGTCTGAAAAGATTTGCTCCACCCAAATCCAAAATTACAAATGCATCTTAGCTGACATGATTTAGGACACTATATTTCTCAATTTAGGTCAAGGGTGCATGTGTTTTGGTTAAAGAACAGTCATAATTGTTACAAGACTCCCTGAAGAGAAAATCAAAGGGACACAATAGAATGCCTCTACAGCATCTTTGACAGATTCTGTAACAGAGAACATTACACAGTGGGATACAAAACTAATGCAGTGCACACACAGCCTTTCAGGTCTCTACAATGGCCTTTGGTTTAACCTGTCAGAGACTATTAATGACTTTTAATATACGCCACTTTGTGCGTCTATATCACCTTCACTTCCACAGCTGAAAGCATATTTTAAAGAGACCCTTGTATCTTCACTTTTAAAACCATATTATTGTATGTGGCTACTAGGTCAAACATAATCCCATAAGGATGCTAGTCCTTACACTATTTAATCAAGGTTTATTGGGGAAAATTGACAGTCAACCACTGAATTATGCAAAATTGTTTTTAAAGAATTGATCCAATGCCAGAAATAAGATATACTAAATCCACAATGAATGCCAAATTATCGACATGTCAAACCATTACTTTTATAGTTGTTTTTTTAGAATTGTTATTTAACATCCATGGAACCCACAACTCTCTATCAAGTGATTCTAATGCTCATTGTCTGTTTCTGATGGAATAGCTTTAATAAAACCTTTAGTGGTTCTACCAACATAGAGAACTTTACATCAACCCAGTTATCCACACATGTTTTCTCTGTATGCTTGTACAAATCTTTGAAGAAAATTTGCAGCGTGTATTCAGAGTATTCTCAGGACACAGAGCTTCAGTGAGGCTTTTCCGTGTGCTACAAATCACTAACCCAGACTACTGTACATAGACATGCACAAGCACCTTTAAATTCTTTAAAGATGATATACAACAACCACCATAACTTAACGAGGAGGGCATAAGTCAGTGAAAACTGTCACCCACACACATGCTTTCCTGAGTGACCACAGCACTTTACTTGAAGGACAAACTCCATATTTCCATATGGGACCAATGCAGTGAATAGGTTTGTGGAAGTATATTTTACTTGGATAGATAACATCTGCAGTGACTACCATAATAATTTCAAAGATAAAGGTGAACACACAAAAAGTAAAATTATTCCTTTGGAAGAGTTACATAATATATTGGATAATCTTAATCCCCTATCTTGACTCTTTTCCTCCTGGCATCTCAAAAACATACTTTCTTTCATTCTACAAATCATTTCCCTCTTGTACACACAAACGTGCGTACAAGTATACGTGTTAACAATGGTAGAATGTCCTCTTGAGTGGGTAAATTTGATTAAAAAACACTGATGCTATTAAGATGATGGCCTAAAGAGCAACAGCCACACACTGGTGACAACTTCGGGGAGTACACCCCTCCCCAATGGCAGACAGAAGGAGCAACTGACACATCAGAGGCAGGGATCAGATGTTCCCCCTTTGTGAGAATGTCTATATTGGGACTAAAAGCCACATTAGCAGGTACAGATTTGGTACAATGGTGCCTGGGAAATTGCAGTGCACTTCAAATAGGACCCGAAAGCAGATTTACTGTCAAGAGCCGTTTTGGGCTCAAAGGGGTTGAGCATGATGGCAGAACATGGAGAAAGTCATCGAGAGTTATGTCGGTAAACATGCATGTGCACATATTTAGGTCTATTCTCAAAAAGTACAAATGGATCCAGATGGGAATTTTGGAATCACTTTCACTCACAAGAAGTCATTGACACATACACACACACAGACACACACTAATCAGGATTATGTTCCCTGTACTCAATGAAGATACTTTACTGTGACTGTATGTATGTCACCAACACCAGGGGAACTGTGGCAATTTGTAAGCATACATGAAGATGTACGGTCATCAGTAAATCAACACGTGATTCACTCAATATGGACACATGTAACTGAGCTTTTAATCAATGCCTTATTATGGGTGTTCTGTTGTGATGAACATGATTGCCTCTGACCTCTTTTATGATTCTTGAGCTTTTTTCCCCCCAACAAAGGCAAAGAAAATTGATTTGATTCAAGTAAACCAGACAGTTAAATACACAAGACAGCAATATATTATGTTGCTAAATAAGGAACAGAAATTGCTGGCTGAATTGCGTTAATGTAATGTACATTGACCCACACATCTGAAATCTGAGGATTCCGACTCCAATTGCCTTTTCACCGAATACGAAGCAACACAGTTGACTGAGTATGTATGATGGGATTCCACACCAAATGAGGTAGTACTGCAAGTTTGTGTGAGCCGATCTGTTATTCAAAAAGGACATAAGGGGGATGGAAGGAACAACCTAACATGACACAAATCTTTCTGTCCAGACATTCTTCTTCTATAGTGGTTATCCGATTCAGGATGATGGTAGAAGCCTCAGTCTATCCCAAGTGATTTAGTGCATACTACAAAGTACATCTTGGACCGATCTCTGCTAGTCAATCAGACGGTAATTAGAAGGCGCACTTTAAGCAGGCCTGCGACCATAACAAGAATAAGCGTGTTGAAAATTAATTCAGTAACTGATCTAATGCCAACTGCATAAGGGTCATCTATACCAACTTTCCCAGTACCATTGGCTCAATCATAAAGCGGTCTGCCACAAAACCAAAGAGGGCAAAAGCTAAAGTATTAAAGGTTCTGGTGAAACTGGCAGGCATCTGAGGAGACAAACACTACAATTACCAAGTATTTTGCAAATGGACTTAGAATCACAATTAACGCATTGTAGATTTTTATCAAACACAGACAATGAAGAAACATTATGCGGAACTGTATTTACCTGTATTTATTTCAGTCAGACTTGCCCACTTGGCAGCATGGTAGAGGAGTGGTTAGCATGTCTGCTTCACTGTTCTGAGATTGAAGGGTCAATTGTGTGTAGTTTGAAAGTTCTCCCAATGACCGCATGGGTTTTCTCTGGGTACTCCGGTGTCCCCCCCATAAAAATAAAAAAAACATGCTCGTAGGTATGAGTGTGTGCATATATGGTAGTTTTTGTCGATGTGCCCTGCGATTGGCTGGCAGCGAATTAGGGAGTACTACACCTACTGCCCGTTTTGGGCTAGGGTAGGCTCCTCCAGCACTCCTTGTGATGATAAGTAGCTTGGATAATGAATGAACTTGCCCAATTACCGGTGAGGTGGAAGGAAGTGCCAAAGAAAACCAAGAAAGCCAAAAACAACTCATATTTTGAAATGTTATTCCTTGAGAGCCATGCTCAGAATTTAAAAGTGAAAATACATGTGTGCAGATTCAAATGTGTCCTTATGCAATTTCTACACTACTAGTACAAAACGTCTCGGAATTCTTTTAACAACATTGTTACGTTGTTGCTAATCAATGAGAGTAAGCATGCGTAAGGGAGTTTTACAAAAATATATGATTAAAGTGGCACTAGAGGTGGGGTCGGCGCCACAGTGATGTGCCAACGTTAGACACCGAATAGTGGGTTTGGGACTCTCACCAACCGTTTCATCATTTTAGCTCACAGGTAAGAGAGTCCTATGCACCCATTAAAATATCTTTAGGTTCTCTACCCCAGACCTAGTCTTTCAAACAGCCTTTGCCTTGTTAATAGTTGTGTATAATGTTGGCTTTCACACCGGGTGAGTTTTGTTCATGTTGAGTGATGGCTTCAATGTAATCGAACGTGGAAATGTGACAGACATCTGGCAATCGGCAATGTGCGTATAGCACGATGTGATGGAAACATCGCAAATAGGATACATGAACTTTTTACCAGTATAAATATCGACAAAATGGATCATGAAGCTGAAAATACATACTTGACCATATGTCCTTTCTAGTAAGGTTTTCAGCTCCTATTACTAATTATTCTTCCCATCCACTGCTCATCATTTCTTCTGGGCTAGTCCAAACTAATATAAACTCATCCTTTTCATTAAAACAAACTCAAGTGTCTTTCCTTTGTAAATCACTAAAATGAAATTCCTTCCTTTTTATTACTACAAACCCTCCTCCGTTAGTTAAGCAAAGAAATGCTTCCTGATTGAAATTTTGGAAGACAAGTTTATTTGACTGGCATTGACATGCAGTGCCTCATGAAGCCTTGTTTGAGCTTCAGTAAAAACCACGGCTTTAACCCTGTATTACTAAAATCAGAACCGCTTCAGAGAAGAATTCCTTTGTGGTCAGAATGGCCACAAGTAATTATTACCACAATCAATAACGCATACATATCTTACACATGGACAGCAGGTAACAAGAATGACATAGTCACAATTTTGTCTTGGTTGTGGAATTGTATTGTGTTTATCTTATGAGTGTCATTATGACTGAGGTGGAGGTCACACTACTGTAACAGGCTAGAAATTAATATGTGCAAAGCAAAGAAACAGCATTGGAAATACGACTGTCTCACACTTACTTTTTTCTTCTCCCTCACTTGCATTCCCCCTTGCATTGATACCTGACCTCACTTTATTAAATCTGCTAAGTGGATTCCATATTTTGGTTTTCCTAACCTGTCAAGGAGTCTGGCTTTTATTAAACACTGCGTGACATATGTTTAGACAATTATAGCAGTGTATTGAACTTGCCTTTGTGAAAAAAACTGAGAGGTGAGTTTCACTTCCAATGATCCAAATAGGGAACTTGGGCGACTTCATGTAGGTTCCCACCTGAAATAAACATGCAAAGAGAAAGTGTTAATAATGATAATAGATGTGTTATTCTTATTAATAAATATTTTTTTCTAAGTTTGGCATAAAGGAAGAATTGCATTGATATTAAATCAGGCATCGTAAATTTGAATTGAAACCATTTCTTTGTACTATGATTTAGTTTTAGTTGAATAAGCTATTCAGTTTAAATTCTGTATTGGACCTGGCGACGAACCTGGGCGACTGTTTGTTACAGGTTATATGTCGAAACAATCAGTTGCATTTTTCATGACTCAGTGGGAACTGAACTCACGCAGCAGCAACCCAAGTCAAGCTATTCGACCTCTGCAATATCAGCAACCAAAGTATTCCACTTTATTTTTTTTCAATGAAGCATAACTCTAATAGCTTTACAAAACAAGCTCGTTTATAGCCTTATTTGGGTTCAGTCTGGCATGCATCGTGTTATCAAATTAATTTCCTTTTCAGTGCTTATATTGGCAATAATGAACAGCCATTTTTCTTTCATATCTAATAGAAGATATTTTTTAAACACATTATATAATCTATTGTCAATAAATGTTATGGTGGCAGAAGCAGTTTGAATCATTTGTTTTGAAATGTACAAAGCCTTCCAAGTGTTTTCTTTTTTCCCCCAAATTGTAAGCTCTCCTGTAATGTAAAAGTGAGGTTGTGTTCACTATTATTTGTCATGTTAACAGTGAATTTTGTTTACCCATTTTTGTTTAGAAGTATGTATAGATTTTGTCTTACTAGTGTGTTTACAAATCACTGTACCTTGCAGTAGCGAAGTGATTCCATGAGCGTGAGGAAGCCAACTGATGCCTGTTTATGAATACCGTGTAGCTCTAAACATGAGGACACAGAAAAAAAACATTGACAAAAAACAAAACTGTGCAGCTTTGACGTAAAGTTAAAACTATTGCCCTCTTGTGTACATGATTCTCAATCAGCACACAAGAACTAGATTCCTAATCGCTATTTATTGGGATGTTACTCAAGATCCCATGCACCTTCAAAATTGTGAATATTTTGTTTGTTACTTCGTATCACATAACATTAAATATATTAAATATTTGTTGTCTTACTCATTCCAGAACACTCTCGATCTCCATCCCAGACATTAGCAACTGCATGGCCCGTTACAAGAAGATTCACCAGACTTTGACTATAAAATATATAAACAAAGAAGACTTATGATGAGGGGAAAAAGGTCTTTAGTACCATTTTGATTTTGACCATGGAATGGCCAATCAATTTTTTTGTGATAAAATGTTTTCTTGTACCAGCCATGGCCGTGCACTGGATCTATAAGAGGCTCCATTGTGTCCTGGATCTCATTTCTTATGTTCTCAATGCCCTGTGTAGACCAAAAGTTAATTTGACATTCACTCTCCACAATGTTGGTACATATATTCTTTTCTATTGCTTCCAGAATGTTACCTTGGTGAGGATGACAGAGTAGAGGAAAAGTAAAACTCCACAGCACCCCTCCCAGGTGTGAAATAGGGATAGCACCTCAGTTTGTAGATCTGACACAGACATAAAAACTTGTTTCCTGCAGATGGTAAAACAATTGAAGATATTTTTAAAATACATAACAAGGAATTTCACATTTAATTGGATTTCAACAAATTACATGCATGGTTGTTTCTGCATGCGCAGCATGCCCTGCAATCTCGGGTCAATGTTGCAGGGACAAACTTTACAATCATTAGATTTGAGTGTACCATTCATTGGATCTAGCCCAGGGGTGGGCAAACTATTCCACAACGGGCCGCAGTGGGTGCGGGTTTTCATTGCAACCCATAGAGAGGAAACCTTTTCACCAATCTGGTGTCCTACAAGTGCAATCAGTGGATTGCAGTCAGGTGCTTCTGGTTTCTGCAGATATCTGGATTGGTTGGAACAAAAATATGAACCCACGGCGGCCCTCGAGGACCGGTTTGTCATAGATCTAGCCACTATATTCTGATAAGCACAAAATGTAATGTTTGGCAATGCTTTATGCACATGCATGACTAGATCTGCACATTAATTTGGTGGCTCAGGGATAAAACAATCCTTGCAAATAAAAATAACATCAATACTTTTACTGCTCATATGGGGACTCATTAGTTTATATAAAAATAACAATTCTGATTCAGGCTGGTCTCCCTGGTCATCATGATAAAAGCAAATCCATCCCTGCATTTGTACACTCTGCATTAGGGGAATGGGTTGCCCAGTGGCACATTTGTACAAACCACGACTCCCCAAAGCAGTTGATTTCAACAAGAGTTAAAACATCAATGGAAATTGCACTATATTCTGGATAATTTCAAGAACGTCACAGATCTTTTCAACAAGTGAGACCTGATATATTTGTCTTCCATAGGATAAACGTAGGTATCTTAGAGAGAAAACATTTTGCCACTTACTGAAGAACACTGTGAAATCGCTCAAAGCCAAGGTCTTCAACAGCCAAAGCAGCTAAACAGAAGACAAAAAAACATAGATATAACAAGTGTACACACTCCTACTGAGATGCCAAGTTTTTGTGATAAAATACAGACAAAATTCACAACCTTTTACAATGTTAATGCAACCAATAGATGCTACACCTTAAAAAAACGGGGTATAATAAATTTTAAGTCAATGTTGACACACTGGGATGTGGCTATTTTTTCCCCAGAATTACAATGAAAACTACTGTGAAAACTAGTTAATTGCTGATGATCATTATAAAACAGGAACAATTATTTGATGACCCCCATTTAATGTTGAATTTTGAATGTGATTAGCTATTTCTAAGCACAGCCATATCCCAATTAGAGTGGTGCCTCTACTTATGAATGCTTCTAATTATAAAACACTTTGAAATGAAAATTAATTATTCCAATATTGGATAATTTGTCCAAGTTACAAAACATCAAAAGATCCACTTTCTGCAGCCAAACTAAACTCACGAAGTACACTTCCTTTAGCAACACCCATGCCAATTAGCTCACTTCGTGTTGTGGCATCATTTTAATAGATAATAAATAATGTTCTTATATTTTTGTTGTTTTCGCACACATCATGCAAAATTGGTATACTTTTAGCATTTTTAAAGCGTTTATAGTGGCTAGTATTAAAGTTTGTGTAACGAATTATGCTAATTCAAAGTAAAATGCTGCTCTATTTATGAAAAATCCAAGTTACGGAAGTTTTGGAACCAATTAATTTCGTAAGTAGAGGTGCCACAGTATAAGAGTGTTAGCACACCTCAATTTTGTAACTTTTATTATATAAAGGATTTATTGCTATTTTATTTAAAATATCACAAAAACCTGTCATATGAAAAAAAAATGGGAACTACATGGACTGCATACTAGCGTTTAAAAGCATGGCACATTGGCCGTTATGATGAATGACAGTCTAGGTAACTAGTCTTTCACAGTACATATGATGGGCTCTTTGCACAAACTCTCCAACACAGACAAAAGGCTGTTTGGTCTTTCACTTTGTAAAAATCAATGATATTCCTAATGTGCTGTTGAAAGAAGCTCTAACTGAGAATTATAGACATACATCATCTTTGTGAAGCATCATCCAGCACACAAAGCAGCAATATTGAGCAGGGCAATACGTTTTATGCGTCCTCTTACATCCTCTGATATTAAGGTAAACTCACTGGTGGACGTGACATCACAGTAGTCTGTGCAAAGAGCCCATTCCTATGAAGGAGTGAGCATTCTGTTTTTAGTGTCATTCAAACTTAGAACTTTGTAAGCCAACAGATGTTTAAACTCACTGGGTTGCTGCTGCCCCTCTAGGGTTTGGCTGCTCTCTGGGGCCGGCATGTCCTGTGTTTCTGACAGGTTCGGTGTTTTTGTATGTGTCAGAATATGTGGGCCTTGTCCCTTAGCCCATGAAACAAGGCAGAACCCTGTGGAGGTGTTGGAGTAGGCTGATTCCAGGATCTCACTTAGTGCAGAACACAGGAGTGTTTTTTGCTCCTCCTCTAAAAAGGACACACATAATCACGCATTATTAAACGAGCATTCAAAAATAATGTGAAGGATGTGAGTTTTGATGTACCAGTCACGTGTCTCCAGTTTAAAGTATCCCGGTTAAAGAGAAGAGTCTTCAAAAGGAAAGCCTGCAAGGAGAAAACAAATACGCTTTAACAAATAATGCCTTACATGAGAGGTAGGGTTATCCTATCGAGGGACTTAAAAAAAGATCCTACCTGTACAGGTACAATTACTGCACATGGCCCCCCTTCAAACTGTTCAAGTGCTGTGTGCTCACTCTCACTGAACACAAACCCTGTATTTGACCAAAAAAAGAACCAAAACTAATGCAAATAATGTTAAACAAGTTCCAATAAACATTTTCTGCACAGTGCACCGGCATGCCTAGGGTTGATAGTTTTATATAAGTCAAAAATCCTCCAAGCCGGAGTATATAAGAAGAGTGCTACAATGACACAACATGCATTCAATTGGAAATCAAGCAGACTAAAAATTCTACCTTGTGTCCATCTGCGAAAGATGGAAGCTGAAACTGCTCCGCTTGTTGGTCTCCCCCATACTAAATCCACCACCTCTTTATTTAAGTCTGACATGACCACTTTTGATGCAAGCAGATGCACACCCACTCACTCTGCAGGGCAACTGATGTTGATTGCAGCCAACTTGGAAGATCTTCAGTCCCCCTGATAGTCCACTTTTGTGAGCAGGTAGAGCCTGTGGCATTGGCCACAAGCTACCTGTGGAAAAAGGCAGTTCTCTCTGCTCGGCAGGCCAGAAGCTGAGTGGTACGGGGAATGACATCAACGTGGTCCCATCAGCTGCAAGGTAGCATGATAAACAAAAACGTTAGCCTGGAGTCTACATAGAGTGCCTTAATGATCAAATAAACTAGAATAATATACTACTAAAAACTCGAGGAGTGCACGAAACAAAAACTGTATAAACTTGACGACAGAATTATTCATCTGGAAAGCTAACAGCTAATCATTACAAGGGGTGGATAGCAAAATGTAAAATGACGACAGTTGACAAGATTGCGTGACTACCTCGTGTTATGCTTGTGTATTTACTACGCGTATGATACATTATGATGCTATTTTTAAACTCAGACTCGATTTAATGGGTAATGAACACGGAACTAGCATTAGCATTACAAGTCAGCTAACCTACTATACTGCTTAGCAATTCAATTTCCATGCAGTGCAACGCTAAAAAAAATGTACTGTTGTTAAATAGTAAAATTACGCAAATACTCAATTACCTGAGTTAAAAAAAAATCGAGCCGGGTTTCCGTATTGATTGCGCGATGTCATCAACATCAACGCCTCTGTCATTCGTATTTACTACTGATTTGGAAAAACCTGTGCGTAAACGTAACGTGCTTCCTTATTGGTTGAAATCTAGGAAGGTCTCATTGCGTCAGGGGTGCGTTCTCAACACACAATCCTATTGGTCCTCGTGCTTGTCATTCAAATGAAACCCGCCCTGGTTGCAATTTTCCCCGTCAACACTGCATTCCTGCAACATTTACCTTTTAATTTACTATTCCAATAATAAAATACAATTAATAGAATGATGTCTGTGTTTATACTAACATACTATCATAGCGATCAAGACGTTTGCTTTGGCGTGACAATGAAATATGTCTACCGAGATTCCCCGTAGCTGTCAGGAAGCAAATACTTGGCGCATGCGTACAGTCTTTTTAAACTCTGAATGCCATGTGTTTTGGGAGTTCACTAAGAGAAAATCTAAATTCTTGAAGCAGAAGCATTTTCTTCCAAAACATGGGAGGGCAGGCTAAAAGCAAAAAGAAAATGAAACCAAAGAAGAAGGGCAACCAAACAAACAATGGTAAGTCAGTCGCGTGTAAGCATGATATGATCAATGCATGCATCATATGGTCAGTCTTACTCTATCTAGCTCTTTATGTATTTCATAACTTTAGATGCTGATTTTGTGGGCTTGACACCCCAGGAGAGGATGAAAGTGAGGATGCATGAAAAGGCAAAGAAGAAAACAGCGGCCAAGTACTCTGTTGAGCAACTCCTAGAGAAGGTTACTGCACAGTCATGCTCTATCAATAAAAAATAAACGAGTGAATGTGATATTGATGCCCACCTCTTCTTTATGTTAACCTCATCACGGCGTTTTTTCTTGCACAGACTGAAGAATGCATGGACAGCTTTGATTTTCAGATGGCTGGACTCTACTGTCAGCGTGCCCTCGACCTGGAGTCCACCAATCTCCGGGCTCTTGAAATACTAGGACACATCTCCTCTGAGCTTGGGGAAACAGAGAAAGCAAAAGGAATATCCTTTACAGTGGGCTACTCTTTTTAATCATTCCTTATACAGGTGTTTAGAGCAAGCATCCTTGACATAAGATTCACGCTTTTTTACGTGCTGTGGAGATGAATCCAGATGAAGGGCACAGTAAGTACATGTACCTGGGACAGCTCCACACAGGCCAAGAAGCTGTTGATTTCTACACCAAAGGAATACATATCCTTCTCGCTGCATTGGACAAACAAAAGACCACAGTGAGTGGACACTGATTGAGATACAATTCTAACATTAAATTCCGCTGTCAATTAGACCGACTGATCAAATTAGTCGCAACTATAATCTATTGAGCGAGCGCATGCTTGTATGCAACAAAATAATTTGTCATACAGCTGTACAAAACATTAATGCAATATTAAGAGTACACAAGATTTTGTTTTTTAATTAAAGAACTACAAAGCAACAAAATAAGACATACAAACCACATTCTAGAATATCTTAATCAAAAGGATTAAGATCGTGAAATGAATAAAATATGTTAGCGAGTGTAACTCCCTTGCAGAATACATTCATTTGAAGCTAATGTGTCCTTTGAATGGATCTTCTATTGTCTTAATTCTGCCCCATGTGCTCGATCTGTAGCAACCTCTGACTTCCTTGACTGACTTTTAATGATTGGATTTTTTTTTACTCCTACTACTAATAATAATGATAATAGCAATGATAAATATTTTGTTAGGTTTTTTTTTGCCACTAGAGTTTTCAAATGTTTTAATTATTCTTTCTTAATTTTCTTGTCAGTATTCATTTTAATAATCCTTTACTTTCTTTTAGCTTTTTTAATGTTGAAAGGATTTGTTTTAGGTATTGACAACAAATAGAATAACATCAATAAACATGTAGATATTCACTACAAATGTAATAATTATACCCTAAAGTAAGAAAGGCTGAGGACAACTGATGTAATCTGTCCTACCCAAGCGAGTCAAACATTTTATTTTTTTGCAAGCCACTGTCTATCGCCCAATCCATATTAGTCATCGTCCACATATCTGGTTATATATCTTTCATACACATACACATTGTATTGTTTTGTTTTTGTCGCTCGGTTGTACTGTGTATCATGTTGATACTGTGACGCTAAGCACTTTTTGGCAGACCTGGACTTTAAAAAACTGACACCCTACCAGCGTTCTTCAATGTTAAAGGTGTTATTATTTAATGAAAATACTATACACTTGTTTTAAAGCGTTTTTGTTTCGTAAATGTTGTTAAAGACGATGGTGATCTTGTAATTTAATCAGGAACAGGCTGCAGCACCTTCAGAGACAGACACTGAACTCCCAACAACGAAGGATGTTAGCATGGCTTACTGCTCCGTTGCTGAGCTTTACCTAACAGATCTCTGGTAATTGAGAATGTTATTTGAATCTGGACATCTCTAATATCCTTTCTTGTCTCTACTTTGCTTAATGAGCTGAGGTTTGCGAATGTGTGTACAGCATGAAGGAGGGAGCTGCTGACAAGTGCAAAGAGTTCATTGAAAGAGCATTGCAGTATCACCCTGACAACCCAGAAGGGCTCCAGCTCATGGCCAGTTACTTGTTCAGTACAGAAAAAAATCAGGTCAGGTCACACACTCATACACACACACTCACACACACACACACGTAGACACTTGTGGGATAGATTATTACCACATTAAAGCAGGAATATGCTGAGTTAATTATTCTCAGCAAATTGAATCATATTCCATCAATCAGCATATGGACACTTAAATTTATCACTCACGCACAATCGCAGCAGGTCATCGGATGGGAATGCTAATTATTAGGCAGATGTTTGAAACTTATAATTGTGTAACAATGAGAGGGATAATGAGGTAAATTCCCCGGAATATCCTTTCAATTTGAAGTCATGTTTAAATGATGATGATTTATCTGTTCAGTAGAAAAGGGCATGCACTTCTAATGCATTTTAAATGGTTAATATTTATTTGTCATCTCCTTCGAGCTGGTTTGAGCAAGTGACTCTCAAATTCACTTCCCCTATTGGATAATTCTAAAGGAAATTCCAGGTGGGGTGAGTTGTCTGCATATCAAGTAAAAGATCACAAGCTGACCTTTCTCTGGAAATGAAGTGAGATTTTTTTTCTTCTGATTTCTGTTTAATTTAAACCTAATTAAGCTCTGCACAACCTTTACTCAGAGACAGTCCATTTTCGGACAGGTCTCTTTTTAACATTCAAATTTTACACATAATAAGAGAGAGTAGAACTGTATTGGAATGGTCCTGGTGACATCTTAACATGTTGAATATTCCCACAAATATTGTTTTGGCTATTAATTGCAGCAATGTAATTTAGTTTACATTCAGAGTTTACCAATATTAAAAGATTTGTATCAAATAATCTTGCTTTCAAAAAGGTGTTCTAAATGTATAACCAGATAATATGTCATTTGTGGCATTCATGATCATGATTTTCAAAAGGTTGAGTGGAATTGAATCTGAAACATTAGTTTCTAAACTGTAGGGGGCAGGCTAGCTCCGTTGACAGATTCTACAGTAAATTGTTATGTCCTGTTTTTATGTTTTTCTTATTTGTTATTAGTAAGAATGGGTTTTGCTCAAAATTAAATGCATTTCTAATATTTTCCATTTCAATTATCCTCACTAGGGAGGCGTGGGTCCTTGACCCGAATCCAGCACAATGAGACCACCTTACACACACACAAACACACACACACTTCCATCCCCTAAATCAAATACAGATTCTGAATTAGATTTAATAATGTAATAGTACAAGTTTGTTTTACTCTGGATCAGCCCTCAATTTTTGGTGTTTTGAACTTTGGGATTACTTTTGCAGTTTAGAAGATTTAATATATTTAGGAACTAAATGATATTCAAACTAAATTTCAATAACTATTCATTCATATATTCATTAATTCTTTTTTTAAAAACACAACTCGAAGCCTGTTTAAAATGCAGTCTAATATAGAGCACTTGGTACTCAAATATGGTCATTTGGAAACGTTTTTATGTTGATTAGGCTGATTCAAATCTTCTCTTTAGGCAATTGCGGTAGGTGTAATAGAGTGCAGGTTTCCTATAGCTGGATCTAATACAAAAAAACAGTACAAGCACTTGAATGTATCTCTTAAACACCCATTTAACAATTGTTAGATGGTTCCAAAATGTCACTAATCTTTTTGCTTTCTTTGCTTTCTTAGGAAGGCAAAGAATACCTATTGAAAAGTGTCCAACAATGGCTGCCTATCCAGAAACAGATTGAAGCCTCCTCCATCTCGGAAGATGACATAAAAGTGAGATTTTACATTTCTGTCGTAATCAAACCCCTCAAGTTCTACTTTAGTTCATAAAATTCTTTGGACTAAAAGGATTTTCACAATGCATTTTGCTAATGGCACAAACACCAGTAGTGATTAAAAATAGAAGATAATGACAAAAGGATAATAAAAGTTAAGTGGAACCAATGTTATGCTAAACTGGGTAATTGTGTGTGATCTGGCTGCGGGTGAAGGAAATTAAAATAATGACTCCATAGAATGTGACAAAGACACTATTAAAAGTAGAATAAATTCTGTGTGTGAGTTTTCACACATAAATGTAGCAAATGTTATGATGAGAACGATCACACAGTGGGGTCATCTTCATGTCCCTTATCTTTTCCAGCAGTTTTATCCAAACTCGGACTGCTGTCATGTTTGCTTTGATTAGCTGCACAATTTCCCGTACCTTGAAATTGGATCCTGCCATTATCAGACACTGTGTGGGAACCATAGATGTGTAAATTTTCAGCGTAGATTTTGGAGTACAATATTCTCTCTTTTCGCTTCTCCCGTAGAACCTGATCCCGCCATACGAGTCCCGGATTACCACAGTCAAGCTTCTCATCGAAGTCGAGGAATATGAGGTAAGGAGACCAATGCTCTGCTAAAACATTGTTTATTTTTAGATTTTATATTCTCGTATTTTCACGACTATAAGGCGCACCGCATTATAAGGCGCGCCCTCAATGAATGACACATTTTTTTTTTCCATATATAAAGCACACTGGATTATAAGGCGCCCTGTCTATTTTGGAGAAAATTTAAGACTTTTTAGTGCGCCTTATAGTCGTGAAAATACGGTAGTTAATTTTTTTGTCACCCTGTTTTGATTGCTTGGAGTGAGGGCAGCCAAGCATTTTAGCTTTCCAGTGAATAGTTTCGAACGTGGCACGGTCATGGCAGGTCTTTATAACCTCCAGAGTTCTGTGTCAATAATTCAAGACAGGTATTTGGAGTGTTTAATAAAGCTACCGGGCTGCATGAGCAAAAAAAATAGAATAAAATTCAGTGGAGTAAAGACCTCCACCAAGGTCAAACAGTCAATTACAATGTGTCAATCTGAACGTAACAACGAAAAGCTGGCTCATACTCAGTAGATGGAGTTGATGAAAATTCGGAAGTGGCTATTAACTGCCCCACAGTGTGTCCAAGCACCCAATGCACAATGCTAAGCAAGTAGATCATAACAGCTGATTTAAATATAAGCCGAACCCTTAAAATTGTTGAATTTTACAATTTCTCGCGTATAAGCTGCCCCCTGATTCACTGATTCACAATGTTCACCTCTATATTCATATTAATAGAGAGTATAAATGTGTTACTTTGAAGGGAAAATCTTAAGAAAAATCATCACCCGTGGTATTTCTGAGATACTGTATGAATCAAGGTCTCAATCACCGGTGGGTTCCAAACTTCCTTTGTGGCGTTTGCATGGTCTCCTCGTGCCTGCGTGGGTTTTCTATGAGTACTCTGGTTTCAAGATAAACTTTAAATTTGACCAGTTGCCAATAATAGTAAAAGTCTAAGCAGAAGCTCAGGAGGTGCAGAAATTGTTGTTTCTGTTCCAGAACTATAGAATGCCCTCTGGGTTGACATCAGACAGCAGCTTCTCTATTTTTAAATTCTGTCTCAAAAACTTGTTTTTATTTGTTGGGAATTAATATATCTTGAATGTATGCCTTTGGATTTTACACCATTCAATTTCTCTATTTTTATCATTTTATTTCATCTTTATTTGCTCATTTGTTCTTTGAATCATTCATTTCCCCCCATTATATTGTTTTGATTTATTTTAGTTTTTTCTCTGCGTTATTTTTTTATTATGTTCAAGTTTTATTTTTGTACAGAACTTTGTTGCAACTTTAGTGGTTCTTAAAACACTTGCGAATGAACTAATTTGTAATGTTAGAACAACCTTTATAATAATGACAGTTGATTTGTATTTTAATTATTCCCTGTGGAAAAAAAACACAGTAAAAATACAAACAACTTTTCTCATTTCAAGCAGGAGGGCAAGATTCAAAACATTAATATTTATTTCTCTGACGGACCGGCCCCAGGTGGTTGGGACCACTGCTGTAGAGGTCAAACTTTTTTTCCTTGTAATAGAGAGCTACTTCCTAAATGTTATTGTGAGTGGCTACCAGTTTGAAACAGATTTATGAAATAACATATTTCCTCAAATAGTTTTTAGTCATGTTATTACGATGTAATTAAACATGTTCAGTCGCGTGAAGACGTGTTAAAGGTATGATATTTCCCAATAAAGATCGACAATGATTTAATGAGGTATGTCACAGAATAGCACCGATGCACAACACTTAATATCTATCTCTTGTGTTGATATTTTTAATGACATCTTTTTTATATAACATTGCTGGCAAATTAAAGTCCCTTTTCTGGTGAGTTTTTTTTCATCCTGGCTCACAGGTGAAAAATGGTCTACCTTAGTGACCGTGGGCGCCATGTTAGTCACCCCCTCTCATTTGATTCACACTTAGTGGAGTCATAAATGAACTGGAGTGTGAGTTTTTGCCATGATATCTTTATTATGGCACACTTGCCTGCTTAATCACCTGTCAATTTTCCAAAGCAATTACCATTTTTTTTTACAGCTAAATGCTTGTCAGTTCAGTGTAGAAACTCACACTTATTAGTGTTGGAAGTCATTTTCTCTGATTTCTATCATGCTAACCGCTGTTTGGTTATTTTGCGTTCTGATCCACTGGTTAATTTGTGCTCATTCTCAGAGGTTTACGGTTATTGTTGCGGGTTTTGGCAGGAGGAGAGAATGGCCTGTCAGGTGTTTCTTCAATATGACAACATCTCAATTCACAGTTTTTGACATGTCATTTGTCTTCATCCTCCTGTCCGTGTCACTAGATGCAGACACTTGTGACTGCTTCATAAATAATAACATCAGTGATTTGCTGCACGAGCATGTATGCATTTATATTCATTTACTCCTCCTGCACATCATTTTTGTTCATTTATTCTGCAATTTGGATGCTTGTAACAGAAAATGACTTTAAGGCAGTGACAATCTTTTATTATTGTCCATCTTCTCACAGTCTGAGACTAATCCTGATTAAATATAAATACACACATACACACTCTCCATAGACTAAGAGGTTTGTTCTTGTACTTTACACATTTTTTAGATTCAAAGCAAACCTCTTAGTAGATTGCCAGCAACTGAGCATTTGTCCATTTTTTTTTTTGGTTTGGTCAAATGGAACAGCGCCAACTCTTTGATATTTGGTATACGTTTGTCAAAGAATAGGTAACAGTGCATTTTGGAAGAACACTTTTGTTTGGAAAATGACCTTGTCGTGTTCGGCTCTTAGTTTGATGTCTCTAGTTTGACACTGCACACTGCCAAAACTAATGTGTAGGTTGGAATAAGGGAAAATATGGTTTTATCAAAAGAAATGAATGAATATGTAATATATCAAAGTAAGGTGTAAAAATAAGATGATACTTTGCCATTTGCAGATAGTTTGGCCTTTTTAAAAATGTGTATTTCCTGAGTCATCTGCAGTAATTCGCCACCTCCGTGAAACATCTCCATTACTGATCTCTGTTTAAAATCTGTCCGTCTTTGACTTTTTTGATTTGTGAAAGATTTTTATTTCTTCTGTGAGTGAGTGCATTCGTAGTTCCTATTCTTTTATCCGGACCAAAATACAAATTGGCCCTTTTTTGGGTTTATGTGCTTCCTTTTCACATTACAATTCTCGCTTAAGTCCCATGACTTGACTACATGCACATACTGTATATAGTCATGGGCCTCACTGATTCGTTCCAGGCAGATGTACAGGCAGTTGGATATATGTGGGTTGTCCCCTGATAGCTATTAAGGTGTCTTTCTGCATATTTTCTTCCTAACCTCTTGTTGCTTTTTTTTTTAAAACTTCTTTGTCATTGATTGTTTAGGTTCTGAAATGTAGCAAGGCTGAGCGATTATACTTTACAATGAGTAAGACTTGCCCTTGTTGGATTTATTTACTGAAGGATTACTACAGTTTGTGTGTGTGTGTGTGTATAGATATTGTTTGGGCTCACTTGTGATGTGCCTTTCTTGTCTCTCTGCTGCTGCATCGCAGTAAAATTGTTGTGTTAAGCCATTTTGCCACCAGATTCAAAATCAGTTCCTCCCAACTAGTGGTCTTTTGTTTTTTTCTTACAAGTAAAATTGCTGAAATAAAGAGGACAATCTTTGTTGTAGTAGTAGTGAATTTGAGGCATGTGCATTCATATTGATGCTGCTGTTCACTGACCGCTTTGTGTTCTTTACGGTGCAGCCTTTTGCCCCATCTTCTCAGCAAGGGGCCACTTTCTCTTCCACACCGGCACAGATATATTCATCTTCTCACTTGTTGTTTGTTCAGTGTGAGCCATCTTAAGAAGATCTAAATCTTTAATCACGGACCCCCAGGGTTGACCAATGTAGTTAGGAAGCTAGGCAAATGGCAAAGATGGAGGTTATCGGTGCTCAACTCATTGTAGCTGCGAGATATCGTTTGCTCTAATTGTGTTGTTCTAAAATGCGGGTTTTACAGATGCCTCACAACCAGACAGTTCTTTGCTGCCATCTCATATACTTTCTGAATTGCTACCTGAAATTTTTTAATAGACATCAATTCTAGGTCCTGTAAAGACAAATTATAATGAACAAATTGCGGATTGAGTGAAAGTAAGCACTTGACAACACTGACAAATTTGAATGAATAAAAAAAAAAATCAGTCATGGCGAAAAAGACAGGGAATATTGTCCCATTAACTTGCATAAAATAACATGCAAAGCCCTGTTTCTTCTGCTTGAAGGAGTGATGGATGGCATTGGTCTTCAGCTCATGAGACAACGGGTTGCGTTGTAAACCCACCTAAAACAAAAATTTAAAAATCGGAGGCTGGCCTGTAACTCATTGATTTACAACTCACTTGTTCTCATCATGCTATGTTTTCAGCGCTTCTTTTCAAACAGATTGCATGGATTTCGAAGAAAATCATCAAAATGACCTTACAGCGTCTTTAATTAAAGATGTCTGGTTTTCATACGATAATTAGTCCAGCGATAACTCAACTAAAATGGGCACTTGCACACTCTTAATAAGATTCTCAATTAGCCCATCTCCCTCTGCGTATCCTGGCATCGCACCTCAATATTGCTTCCAGAGCCAGGCATGCTTAATGAAAACACTACTACTCCAAAGAGTGAGAGGAAGGGCAGTGGAATACACAGGCTAGCCAGCAACGAAGACTGACATAAAAAAAAACTTGTTTTTCCTTTTTTCTCCCCTCTAGTTTCTACAATGTTGTACATGTGTTTTCTCGCCCTACATCACGGGTGATTGCCTAACGGTCACCTCCAACCCGACGATGACAAAAATCAATAAATCATCACCTAGGGCTCCTAAAACATGTGCACATACTGCATGAACACATGGCCCAAAGGAAGAAAGAGAGAGCAAAAGAGACGCAGCCTACCTGCTTATTGTCTGTTTTCTGTAATAGCACGTTCCCACAGCAACTGACCGAAACAATGACTCTCGACAGTAAAAGGTCACCAAACATTTGACTCCTTTCATGGCTCAAACTACCACCCGAGGACCCCAAAAAGAACGTTTTGGAAAAATACGCACAAGTGGAGAGAATGATGGATGACGGTTTCACACTGCCATTTAGATTTATCAGAGTGGTGAGCCAGGCGAACACAAACAGTGGATTGACTCCAATGTCATTAAGTAGATTAAAAAGGCTATCAGGGAGAGCAGCTAAAGTGCCTATTGACTGTGCAATAAGCACTGCTGTGTGTTTCTGTCGATGGCTGTGCCTCTTGTCTCATCTTTGTATGTATCTACAGGCTTGGGGATGCGGGCTAGCTAGATGCTTATCAGATTCTTGGATTACTCTGATTGATCTGACTGCCTTTGAGATTCAACAGTGTTTGTGCTATTCTGCTGGAGCAACTTTCTGAGATATTTTTTTTCCATTGCTAAACCTTTTCCAATTTTTAATCTGATTGCTTCTCATCTTGTGTCTTTTCTTTTTATTAAGATGGCAGTGGAAGTACTAGAGGGTCTTCTGGAAGAAGATGATGAGGTTGTTCAGGTAAGAAATAATGAAAAAGGATGTTCTTTCCAAGACTGAAGTAATAGTTTTCTGATTTTTAATTAAATATTTAGAGTTTAAAATGATAGTGTATAGCAAGGGTTTCAGACTCGGGTTGGTTCGCGGGCCGCATTAACGTCAACTTGATTTCATGTGGGCCGGACCATTTTAGATATAATATTTTGATAGTTTTTTTATAAATGGATTAAAAGAACTGGATTAAAACCCCTGAATATTCAGTTTTTTATAGATCTAAAACAATGTTTATTTTAACTTTTTTTTAAAATATATTTTTAGATTTTACAAAATGATTTTTGAACTAAAAACACAGAAAAAAATGATTACAAAATTACAATTATTGATCTAAAAGGGGGAAAATCAGGAAATTTAATATACATCTATACTCTTTTTTTTAATTTGATCTTAAAACAGAAAGTCGGCACTCATGATTTACTTTCCCGGGCCACACAAAATGATGCGGCGGGCCAGATTTGTCCCCCGGGCCGCCACTTTGACACATGTGGTGTATAGTATACAATGCTAACTACCTTAGCTGTACTTGCCCAGCTACCTAATTTCTACCCTAACATTATTAAGTAGCCTCTGCAAAGCTTTAAATGAGTATTAATGAGGTAAATATTTATTAAGTTAAGTCTGTGCAGTTCAATTAAATAGGAATGGGCTATTTGTAAGCATAACAACATTCTCATTTGTAAAACTTATATTTGGTCATCATACATTATTCAACTCTCACTGCAAAAGCAACTTGTGTGTTGTATGGCATGAAAGTTGTAGAAATAGTTGTTTGACATAAAACGTATTCTCCACTTGACAGTTTTTATTTCCATTTTTAATTATGTTTACTCTTTATCTGAAAATCCTTTGTATAAAAAACACATCACATAATAACATAGTAACATATTATGTGCAACATTTCTCAAGGCATGGTATTTTGCTCCCAACAAAAGTGTGTTTAAATAACAACATGTTGGCCTTCTGGACAGAATTTATTGATGTAAGACTTTTTTTTTATAAAGGAAATGAATCATTTATGATGATGTCAGGAAATAATACAGAAGACTCGAAAGAAATAGTACAACTTTATATGGAGGGCTGTGATGGTATTTTTCTTTTCCAAGAAATATTTTTGAAATTCTTTTCAACAAGATTTATTTTCACTTCTTTCATCACTTGATTGTTCATTTATGTAGTGGTGGAACTCCGGTTTTCTTTTTCACTGCTTTTTTCTCGCATTTATTTTCACATACATTTGAGGCTTCTTTTTACTTCACTCACACAAAGAAACGGGAGTTCCAAATGCATCAACAGCAGTGTGGCATAAATTTGTTGCAGTAGCTACATATGTACCATGGGTCAGTATCTACCATATCCTCAGAGCCGTATTTTTTCTTTTTGTACCAGGGCTGAATAATTGTTGATTTATTGGTGCCCGTCTTATCTGAATTAGCAACTAGAAAGGATGCGTGCACAGCACTTGTAATATTGGTGCCTGTCTTGCCCGGAACATATAAATTGGCCAGTAGGGGGGTTTGGCACACAGACTTCAAGCTACAGACGCTCCCCTACTTACGAACATTCGAGTTACGAACAACGGTACATACGAACATGTCTGCAAATTGCGTTTATGTCGAAAAATGTTCGTAAGTTCGATTTTGTATTGCGGGCCTTTTTCCGAGTAGTGCTTCTTTCCGCCGCTAATACCGACGCCTGGCGCTGTGAGAGCTCAGCTCACCCAGCATCTACCTTCCTCTGCCCAGTTTGTTGCAGTGCGGAAGTACGTGAACGTATCTCCAGTGCGCAAAGAACCTTTTTCATTTGTATCATTAAATATCTTGTGCATCCATTATTCAATATGGTTGGTGAAAAGCGAAAGGTTTCTATTGAGGAGGTGCAAGGAAGAGGCAAGCCATTTCATTTGAAATGAGTGGCAATAATAACGAAGCTTGATGCGCGTTGCACGGGAATACAACTTGAATCGTTCGACCGTCAGTACCATTTATAAACATAAAGATCGAGCAGCAGGACCCAAATATTGAACGTTGCACAAAGTTTGCAAATCAATTGAATGATGCCATACAGTGCTACCGCATCATTTATGATGAAAAAAAGAAAAATGCAATCGTCATTAGATAGCTTCTTTCGGCTAGTTTCTAGTAAGTTTCTCTCTCTCTCTCTCCCCCCTCTCTAATGTATGTATACAGTACTGTATGTATTCTCTCCATTTTATTAAATGTTTTTTTTCAGTACAAACCAATGCGTGTTACTTATACAAGCCTTAAACATAAAAATGCACTTATATAAACCTTCAATATACTTATATAGGCTTCAATATACTTATATAGGCCTTAAACATAAATTATAATACAAAATATAGCACTGAGCAACTTATGAACAAATTCAACTTATGAACAATCGCTCGGAACCTAACTCGTTTTTTAAGTAGGGGAGCGTCTGTATAGTGAACTGTCGACAGTACTTGCATATAAGTAAGGCAGATCTTCAAAGTGGCTTGTGCAAAGTATTTTATTTAAACTAGAACAGCAATTGTGTGACACATAGGCCATCTCGTCCAATATCTGTAATAGTAATGCTCTCAAAAATAGAAAGAAATATCCCCATTCTTTTCAGTTCTTTTTCCAAATGAGTTGGGAACGTATCCTGGCAAGATTTTACCCCATATGTTCAATTAACTAATTTTATCATGTCTCATTTATCTGAATCTGTCAACAAAACTTACATTTGTATTTTGTAATGTCTAATAGATAGAATTTAACACAGATTGTTATTGCTACTACTTTTCATGCGGCAGTTTTTCACTTTATTGTTTTCTGGGTATTCCCGCCAGCTGACTGCAGTCAAGCAGACAGACAAACCACCCACCCATAGAGGAACCATTACTTCTTTGGCAGAGGCAGCAATGGCTTTAGTAGTTAAATTCTTTTTCAACCCGAGTTAAATTGCAGTTCACTTCATGGGTCAGCTGTTGGCATTGTCTTCTGTTTTTATCTGTTGTGCAAGCAAATGATGAAACATCTTTTTAGACAGGTGTACACATTCAAATGTCAATCTCCTTGCCAAATGGATCTCTGGAACGAGACTCCAAACATATTTTAGATAACGGCTTGTAATTAAAATTTGATGATAGCAATTTGCTATTGGTTTACCTGCCTCACAGTTCTGGGGTAATTGAACTCTGTAAATCAGGGTTGTCCAAACTGGTCTTCAATGACCACTGTGAGTACTTTTTAACCAATGAGGTTTTGTGAAAAGGTTTTTCTTGATCAGTTGTAGTGATAACCTACGTCCACTGCAGTTCCTTTTGGAATAGTTTAGACACCCTTGCAATAAATTTTCCATAGTGAACGGTTGTAAATGTAGTTTTGCCCTGCGATCTGGCAAACAATTCAGGGTGTTCCTAGCCTTCTTCCCATCAGCTGAAATAGGCTGTAGAATCCTTGCTAACCCCCATCAGAATAATCGGTACAGATGATAGATTAGATTTATTGTACATCATAGTCTGTAGACTGTGATACCAGGTCATTCTAAAAGAATAAAGCAATTATGTATGTATGTTACGCAAAGTTTGAATAACAAAAATCAATATAAAATTTCAATCAAGTTGCAATGTACTCATGAACCTCCCCTCTTAAAGTTACACCTCAGGGGTACTTATCTGAATTCGTTAGATTGGATTTAAATGAGCTACAACCTATAGTCATTTCCTTTGTAAAATAGTTTTAATTCCATTTCAGACAGAAAGCCAGAGTTGCAACTGAGTGACGTCACGGATAGATGACCTCTTTGTGCACTGCATCCATCTTATATTTATTTTCATTGCTGTGGAGGCAAGCGTTTTAGCTGTTTTATTTCTGAGAAATTCAATCATTTTGTCTTAAAATAGTGAATACATATTGTATATAAAATTGGTACAACATGGACACTGCCGATAGCAACCTAATATTTTGTGTGGGGGATTTTAAGCTTTATTCTCACGGGATAAGTATTACTTTGGGACCGCTGGCGATTTATATTATGGAGGTTGTCTTAGATCTTATAGCGCACACATGGGATAAGCAGTGTCTGTAATCTGGTCTATTTTATTGACATTGCGGGCCAACACTCCACCACAGCAAGGCAGTAACGTAACTTATTAATCGTCAATGGCACCCACCATTAAACACAACAAACATTTTTTTTTTTTTTTAAATAAGCATCTATCACAGGATGTCTGCTGCTACTCCTCGGCATAAAGCAAAAAAAAGTACTAAATAAAACAGCATTTATTAAAATTTGTACTGCATCTTCCCTTACCCATGACAGATATAGGAAACCACACTAATAGAGAGACATAAATGGGAAAAGAAACATAGGAAAGCCGTACAATTTTAAATTACAAGCATTGACATCCAAATTTACAATAGACGGCAATGGTTTGTCAAATCATGATAGAATAAATAAATTGTGGCAGAAATTTTACTTAACAAATCAGCGACATTGCACCTTCTGACAGGGTTAAGATTTCTTTTTTCTTCTCAGAAACTAGAAGCAAACATGCGGTAAAGTCAAAATAGTAAAATGGAGAACAAAAGGCTAAAAGCAGCTGTTGATATAACACTTTTTCAGATAATTTTGCCTGTGTAAAGAGTGCCATTAAAAGTGTTGTGGCCAGTACCTGTACCATGGCCAACATCATTATTGGATTATATTAGAGAAATGTATTCATTCCGTATTTGGGAAATTTCATTGTCACAGTAGCAAGAGGGTGAGAATACAGACACAAGAAAATAAATTTTAGACGTAAATAAATAGGTAATAAATAAGTTAATAAATAAATAAGCATGTTGCTGAAATATATTCAGCATATATACATATACATGTACATGTACATATACATATACATTATGTTAAGAGGATATTTACATACATCACAATCCCTTTAATGATTTAGCAATAATCCTTAATATAAATGTATAGCTTTTATTATTTTCCTTGTTCGTGAACATTGAGGTTAGTGGTAAGTAGAGCCACATGAGCATGATCTTTTACATAATCCCACATGAAAAAAAATCACATGGCGGAATTTAGCTACTGTGTGATGCAACTACAGGATTTCCGTGGCAACCTTTTCAAAACCTAAAATGCTTTCAAATGATTCATTGCATGATGGTGCATGACAACTGAAGCGCTATGTTCTCAAATCTTTTGATTCTTTTGAATAACTATAATCATACTTACATTTGATTTGTGGATGTATCTGCTTCTTTTGATTCGTTTTTGAGTTTTTATCATGCAGTACTTGATGGACATGTTTTAAATCTTTCACACATTAAATACACATAATATGATGAAAAGGTTCATAGAATATGAAGAAATCATACTATAGAAAACATACTCGATGCCCGTGATCTTCAGGCCCTTGAACGGTGCTGAACCAAAAATTCCACTGTAAACAAAATCAGAGAATGGGCTCAGCAATACGTCCAAAAACCATTGTTGGGGAACAAAATCTTTGCAGTCAAAAGCCATTGACCCAAAAGCACAGGTGTCATTTCTTTAACTCATGAATTATGTCATCACATTTATTTAAGGAACAAGTGGATGGTGTTAAACAAACAAACAAACAAAAATTCTTTGTTTTTTTTAGGTCTGAACTGATAGCAAATTGATGCTATTTTTTTTTGGTAACCAGTTTTAATACGTGTTGTAATTGTATACTGAATTGTTTGGGGAAATTTTATTGGTGTCAAGAGTCAGCAGGTCTAAACTTGACCCAGCAAATGCATAAGTAAGGATCTAAACTGAGATGATTCTGAGTGATGAGTTGGTTTGTGAGCAATGGCAATGTCTTCTTTCCATATCATTTATGTATTTCTTGCACCTGCAGTATGTATTTTAATTGGAGAATGACAGGAATGACAATATTTCTGTTTACGACTAGAGACCCAGCATTCCCTCTTCATTTGAAATCCCCACTGTGAACAGTGCAGAAAGCGAAGGTGCGCCACTGAGTGTCAAAGAGCACAACGGTGTCTCTCCCACACTCCCCCTCAGGCTTAGCCTCCCCCACAAACACATGTGCACACGCACACATACATGCATATAGCCTCAGCTGACAGATTGAGAGCAGTCATCAGGGGGCTGAACTTTAAAACCTAATGTAGAGGTTTAGCTGTGACACTGCCTGCGAGTGGGCAGTTGGCCAATTAGAAATGCACGCCCTCCAATTTTAATGGTCAAAAGTCTTTAGTCAGTTTGTACCGAATTGTTTTTTTCTCTTCCTAATGCATACACCATGTCCTCTGTGTCCTCTATTATTTTTCAAGTACAATAGATGACATCACGCGTGCGGTTTAATAGTTGCCCCCAACCTGGTTATTGTTACATAAACAGCCTGATTATCTTTATAATTGTTCGTAACAGCCATTAGCCAGAGCAGCACAAACAGCTATTTTAATACCTCACAAGTCCTGTTTCAAAGGTGAGTAGTTGTTGATTCATGATTCTACGTATTGTTCTTCCCACTCCACTGCCATATGGGAGTTAAGATGCATCTCCACTATGAAATGACAACTCGTTTGATTGACAGAAGTGACATTTTATTTGTTTTAAATTCTCTTTGGTTATTGTTCAGGGTGTAGATATTCCTAATGGGTAAGCTTTCTTGGTTGGGGTCTTCATTTGTGGTTGAGATTCTTAAATCAACACTTTTGGAAACTTCAAATGGTGTAAAGCAGGGGCGTCAGACTCGGGTTGGTTCGCGGGCCGCTTTAACGTCAACTTGATTTCACGTGGGCCGGACCATTTTAGATATAATATTTAGATTTTTTTAATAAATGGATTAAAAGAACAGAATTAAAATCCCTGAATATTCAGTTTTTATAGCTCTAAAACTGTTTATTTTAGCTTTTTTAAAATATATTTTTAGATTTTACAAAACGGTTTTTGAACTAAAAACACAGAAAAAATGGATTAAAAATTACAATTATTGATTTAAAGGGGGAAAATCAGGAAATTTAAAATACATCTATACTCTTCATTTTAATTTGATCCTAAAACAGAAAGTCAGCACTCATGATTTACTTTCCCGGGCCACGAAAAATGATGCGGCGGGCCAGATTTGGCCCCCGGGCCGCCACTTTGACACGTGGTGTAAAGTATCTTATCCATAAGGTGTCGTATAGTGTGGCTTATTTTTCATTTTTTTCTGTTTTCCCCCCTAATAAGTATACACCAAAGTTGCTTAAAATTCTTATTTTCAGGATGTCAGACCAATATTTGATGGGAAAGAGATTGCATAATAGCTTGTGAGATGTCACTCTTGTGATATTGTATACATTTGAACAAATCAACAGAGGTTTTAAAATTGACTATGCTTGACTTTAAAGATTTCATTTTACAGTGCTAGTATTTCTTTGGGAGTCTTTCTCAGGAAGTGTTTCCTTGATTGGAAATGAAATCCTGCTGCTGCTGTAATCATGAGAGCAGTACGAGCCCTATTTATCTAGCACTGCTGAGTGTGGCTGCCGGGGGGTAGCAACCCTCTAAGCATATTTAGCAGCAATTCTGAATTCAGCACAGCACATCCTGATATGTTTGTTAGCAAAACGGTTGAGGGGCCATGCCCCTCTGTCTTTGGCCTTTGATGAAATAAACCAATATTTTCAGTGTGATGAGCAAGGCGAAGTATGTGTTGTGTGACCTGGCATGAGTCACAAACTTAGGTCCAAGTTTATAGAGAATTGGCATTGATTATGTTCATAAGGTGGAGGGAGTACATGAAATTTTCTTTCACAGAACTTGCTGCCTTTTTACTGCAACAGGTTTATCCTATTATCAGTCCATCGGTCCAATTTCTGCAGGGCTTGAGTGGGATTAATGTATGTTTTGTTTTGGGTTTTTTACAAGAAGATAGAGCTGTTTGCTTTTGCCACATTGTCCCTGGAGGCCTTGCTGTGGCTGACTCTAGTGGTAATCACAGTCACTCCGGATATAATCCTATTTCCCAATAGGAAAGATAAGGTTGTGACACAAACTCAGTGTCATTAACCATTTTTTTCCAGTTTCCCAGCTTTTGCTTCATTCTAACTAAATAGAACTTGTGCCTCTAACCTCAAAGATTTGTTTTCCCATTGGATATATTGCATAGGCATTCTTAAGGCCCACTTTGACTGATTTTTACACACCAATTAAATCATAGAATCCTGTCGAAGCGGATTAAAAACCAAATGATCAAGACTCACAAAGATCCGTAACTATTAAAATTGTACACAAAAAGAAACGTTTCCATCATCTTTTTAACATGTCAGAAGAGACATTTCAGGATTCAGATGACAAAATTAAAAGTTGGCCATGAATCCCAAAAACATGATTGTACTGTAAAACTTCAAATATGTGGTGGGTGGAGGAATAGTTTGTGATTACATGATGATAATTATGCCAGAACATCCTGTGGATTGTATCAGAATGAGAATAAATAAGATTAATGATAGGCAAACTTGTTAAATTATTATGCATATGAACCTCAGGCTATAGTCCAAAATAATGATAGTATTTCGTATTTGATAAATGATTTAGTTTTACCAATTTAAATGGAGGGAGAATCAACTATTACTAACTTGTAATTTTATGTGATTCTTTGATAAGTATGCAAAAAAGATGGCTGAAGGCTGTATAGCAAACTAGACCATTGCATCCGAGAGCTAAAGCTCATCCTGGGCTTGTCAAACTGACCTTGGACATGATGTGTGTTCACTAATTGCTCTTCATCCATTGCTGCTCATCATTTAAGAACAATGAGGCCGGTGAAATACCATTAAGTGCACCCTAATCTAGTTGAATAGAGAATGTGCTGAAATCTTGTTTTATTGGTAATAAATAGTCTTTCCCAGAAATATTTATCCACTCACATTCGATGACTGTGGCAAACCGAACAAAGTGTTTCTCTAAATTTGATGAGATGTTGGAAAAATCGACTTGAATTGACTTGAAACTTGAAACGTATAATACTACCATCAGGACATTCAATATTTACCCCAATATATGTCAATTCTAGAAGTGACAGCCATCCAAACATCAATAAAATGATATTACACTGTGGATATTAAGTGTGCCCCCTTGTGAATGCAAAAATGAATTTTTGGAAAAACAAAAGGTAGGGTATAGAGTAACTGTTCTCGGTCAATTGATAAAAGGCAGCAGCTGACCATTTCACAGATTACTGTGAAAGTACATTAGTTTTAAATGGATGTGTTTTCAAAATTGAAGTATTTACACACATCCATACGCATTTTAATTACTATGGGTCAGAAGTAGCATCAGTACGTCCAGAGGGGGTCCAGACACTTATTAGAAGAAAAAAAAACATCTTTCTGCCTGCATGGTTTTTCTCCAAGTATACTCCGGTTTCCTCCCACATTCCAAAAACATGCATGATAGGTTGGTTGAACACGTTAAATTGTCCCTAGGTATTAGCGTGATTTATTTATATATTTATTAATTAATTTATATATTTATTTATTAACGTATTTATTTGTCTAAAATGTATTTTCCTGTGTCTGCATTCTCACCCTCTTGCTACTGTGACAATGAAATTTCCCGAATACGGGATGAATAAAGTTATTTAATCTAATCTAAATATCATTTTCCTCTGCAATTGTCTGGGAACCAATTCAGGATGTCCCATGCCCAGACTCCAGCAGCCCTGCGACCCTTTTGAGGATGAAATTGATGGAAAATTAATGACCTGTAATCTTAGTCTTTCAACAGACTTTAAACTATAGAGTAGTCATTCATTTAGTGCAAATATTCACATTTCAAATTATATGATATGTAAAAAAAAATGTAAAGGCACTAACAATTTGAACATATTTCCGAAACTTTTTCCACAATTGAGGAGCATAGTAACTGAATGCTTCCTCACCCAGCTTTGTTCTTAGATCACATAACAAACCAGTTGCAGATGCCAGGACAAATCTAGTGCGTTTTTATCCTAAGCACTGCTGTGAAAAACTCTGTATAGAATTGTCATCAATACTGTGTACACACACTGGGGCATTTAGAAAAAAAGTACTTTTTTTTTAATTAATGGAGAGCATTCTGGTGCACTGTCTGTTGTTGTCGTATATTGTACTTTACATTATTGTTATATTCCATTTTTTTTCCACTGACTGTGGACCTTTTGCAATTTGTTGTGCCTTTTACAATGACAACATTTGATTCTATTGTAATTCTATGGCCCACCTTTGTCTCCTAGGTGTGGTATCTCTCCGGCTGGGTCTGCTACCTACAGTTGGAGAAAGCCAAAGAACAGCAGGAAGGAGAGGGGAAAACATTTGAGGAAGAGGACGAGGAGAGGTCATCGCTGAAGGAAGCCGCCAGATTGCATCTGACCAATGCTAAAAAGGTAATTAAGGAAATATGCCAATTTAATGTTTTGTTGAAACGGTACAATGCCTCTGTTACTCAATGAATAAATAGCTAATTTATTGAATTGACACAAACTGTTCCATCAAATTGAACATGCATTATGACGTAGCAACACCATTTTTCAACATCTTAGTTTCTCTGTACATTTGTGACTAATGTCAAGAGGATTCTTTTTAGTGTGTGCCATTACTATTTCTCACTTAAAAAAATGCTGGCATATTTACACACTTTTTAGAAATCCTACACCATTCACCTAATTTGATTGGGTAAAACTTTCACTTAAGCCTGAAAGTCTGCAGTTCAGGCATATGTATGTATTGATATCGGAGCTGTATTTTTAGATATGTATCTTTTTGTCTCAGGTCTCATTATTTAGACTGAGAGACAGACTTTTGCTTGCAAGTAGGTTTCAAGTTAACCAGTATAGAAAGCCCAGTGGTTGGAGTTATTGATTCACTTTTTTTTGGCTGTTGCACATCTCATTTTAAGTGACGTCAAAACATTCTGTTGTAACAGTAGTAACTCTGTATTGGCAAGCTGCAGGGTCCTCAATGTCCAAACTAGTGGGAAATCGGGCTTGACTGGTTATTAATAATAGCATATATTAAACAATGGGATTGCACTTGATATCAATAACAACACCAGTAATATTAATATTCATACTACTACTAATAATAATACAAAAATGATAATTGTTAACAAGAGCACTGATAATAATAATAATTTGCCCTGTATTTTACCCCGCTCATGATCAACCCTTATCTCAGTTTTTTGGTGTCTCAAAAATATTTTTCTTTTCTTTCGACCTGCTGGGCGTTTAGATATTGTTGAAGGTCAATATTCAATTATACTTCCAGACTTTCATTCCACATACAAACTTTCTCTCGAAGTTACACATTCCCCTTAACTGTAGCTACCTTCCCCTTCTGAAAACATGTTTTTGTTTTGTTTTATCTCACTTTAAATTCCACAATGAAATGGGTGGTGAGGAAAGACACTGATTGAATTTGAGATGGCTGTGCCAATGTGCATGTGTGGATGTGCCGCTGAAAATGAGTTAAGGTGTAGATGTTGAATAGTGGCTCACATAAAATCAATCTTAAACCTGTCATGAAATGGAATATAAGTCTCAGTCAGACAGAGGGGAGATTCAGGTAGGATCTGCTGTGTAGTCACTGAGGACAATGGAATAGATGAAGATATACTTGTGTGTGTGGGGGGGGGGGACGGTTGTTCATGCGATAGGCACAACAGCAAATGGAGGTCAAAACTTTACTTTTTGATGTGTGGGATCTCATGAGCAAGAATTGTAGGAAGGAATCCATCAAGCTGTGTGCATATTATGAAAAATGTAATGACTTACTACCCATAATGCGACTGGAGGACTGAACAGATGTCTGTGTTCACCCTTACACCTTCTTCATCAGCCATTACTTCAGCCTTTTTAAAACTATTATGTAGTATCCTTTACTGTGTAATTGATTCATTTCAATTACTAATTGAGAGTAACTTTGAAAATGCTGCAAGGAACTTTGTCCTGTCAATGTTGATTGGCAAAGAACTCAAAATTGTTGTTGTTAATGATTGCAAGAATGTTTCTACCTGAGGCTTGTTCAAATCAAATTGGATATTTGCTATCATAACTCAGGTTTATTTCAATCGCTCAATGATCCAAGTCAGCAGTAGACCTTTTTGAGCTTTTGGAGCTTTTTTTTTTTCTATGGAGCAAAAGAAACGAGTATCAGAAATAATAACCAAAGAATAATATTCAAGGTTTATGATAGTCTAAGCTGAGCACGTCGTTAAATTGACTATCATTTGGGTGACGCGCAGCTCTAGTATTCTGTCCAATAGCTGCATTGTCAATGTTGAATGCAGATGACCTTGGGTGTATATTTACATTTATATTATTTTGAATTAGAAGCCTTTGTCATTTATACAAGTACAATGACATTCAAAGCTTCACCATAAAGTGCACACGTTAATAAGTAGTCCTAAAAATATTTATATGCAATAAAATTGAAGTGAGGTTAAAAAAACATGACTAAATGAATGAATGAATGCCTTTATTATACAAGTCTAATGACATTTTAAGCTTCAACATGAACTGCAAAAATAATTCATCAATAAATAAGTAGACAACAAAAATAAGTAGTCGGGTACAAAAAGTGACTGAAGTAGTTAGCAGCCTATGCAGTTTTAGTGCAAGTACAAGTTAAGACATTTTGTCTTGATTAGGTACAGAACTCGAGTTGAGTATGGTGACGGCTCTTGGGTAGAAACTGTCCTTTAGTCTGTCTTGGCTGTTATGATCCTGCAGCATCTGCCAGAGAGCAGCAGGTTGAAGAGATGGAAGCCGGGATGTCTATTTTTGTTATGATCGCGCCGAGACGTTGCGACGCGATCGGGTAGATTCGGACCCAGTAGCGGGGAAGCAGGAGGGAACAAGACGGGCTGTTCTCATGACAGTAACTTTTAATGACTCAAAAAGGGGTTTACAAAACAACAAGGGCTTGAAATAAAACGGGAGCTCGGGGAATAGTACCTTGTAGCGATGTGTGCTGTAACAAGTAGGGTGTCACGCAGGACGATCCGACAATGACTAACTGCTTCCTTGATGCTTAAGTACCCACATCAGGAAGTAATCAAGGATCGTTTGCAACTGCTCTAACCTGACGGCAAGCCAGGAGAGACAAATGAGCCACTGCTGACAATTTTTATATTTATATTACATTATATTCCTTCTTAATTAATATTCAACCACTATTAACACGTCATTTCCTTTATGCAACCGGTGAAAAATATGAGTAACACTTGCAAGGTTGCATGATACAATTATTCTCTGTATTTGGCTATTGTGTCTGTGAGTAGAGGCAAGTTTTATGTGAACAGGATCGGCATCTCTTGGCATTTGTAAGCGATAATTGTTTTTTTTTCTTTTTTTTAACCAGTGGGTTTGTTTAGTTTAGTGCTAAGAAGGCTAAACAGAAGGCAGTGAGGCAAACCTTGTGACCATGTTTGCACTACATCCTGCTCTTGTGCCCCCTAAAGCTGTAACCTGTGTAGAAAACATCCTCTTAAAGACACAAACACTGCAAGTGCACATTGTTACTCTCCAAATTAGTTCCCATGACAGTGCATGTCAATATGCCGCTTGGAGTCCGCTGCCTTCACAAGACACTCACACACACTCGTGTCCTTTCTTCTGACCTCGTCACCCTGCACTTGTATACCAGAAACTACTTCCTAGTTTTGTTTCTAAGACGTTGTTAGTGTAGATTTCTGCAAACCTACTGCTTACTCTGCATTTGCAGACTGAGAATTACCGTGCTATGCTTCCTGTCCTCAGTGGCAGAGGAAGCAGAAGCAGTTTTATTAGCCCCTTTGAGTTCAGTAATTACACAGAACCAGAGTATTTTACAGAGATAAATCTGCTGGCTATGAAGGGAACTTTTTAGGGGCTTTTGCCCGCAATATTTCACTGACAGATAAAATTTGATCGCACATAGCATGGTCATATGTGCTTCAAGCTGTAATTCATGATGTAAATAATTACACGGGCTTTCGAAACTTATGTTTTTAATCCATTCCTCTGAGTAATAGAATTTTTTTTACATTTACTTGTCTCATAAAACATGTTTCACATGTTGTTTCTTGGGGTTTTCTTATTCTGCTTAACACCGCTGTATTCTTTGCTTTTCATCATTTTACCCAAGAAAGTTATGGTGCGAGCGAAAAAACGACACGTGCTGTTATCAAAATGTTCACGATTTTTGCTACCACTCAGCTCGCGTTGCGGCAATTGTTGGACCGATATTTCACCAAACAATTTTTTTTATATGTTAAGTTGTGTGTAATGTGCGTGTGCACATTTACTCAGCTGTCAAACATTTGCCGCATTCTCCACTCTCAACTACACATTCGCCCATCCACCCCAATGTAAAATTTATTTGCATGTCTTATTAATTTTAAGGGCCTAGTAAATCGTTTTCTCATTTCATACAAAATTAGAATATATACTTATACTGACAGCTTGAAGTCGCTCTTGGATAATTCAGCCATTCTAACCAGCACTTAGAGACTTAAAATGCCAATGCTGCATCCTTTTCTCAGCTCCAAGTGGCTGTTTGCTGACATCTTAATGTTGCATTGTTAAATTGAGTGGTCCAGTGTGACAGCACGGCAATTCTGGGACACAGGCACTTGATCATAGAATGAAATGACTAAACCACTGGACTCTACCTTGCATATTTCGAAAGATCAAGGTTTGAGTCAAGTAAAATGTATCATAATAAGCTATAAGATCATTGCTTGGACTGGATGGTCAAAAGTTTGAGTTCACTGAGAACATTTATATCTTCAATTCCTGAAAGTGTTTATAATAGTTAGCAATGCAAGGATATGTTCAATACCCGAATGTAATGCAAAAATAATTTGTGATTTAATAATGTACTGTGCTAGTGTAATTTGGAAATTAACTTAACTTTTTTTCTAGTACAGTACAGTAGGGACAGATTAAAAAGTGATATTTTTTTTAACTAAAACCACCCAAACATGGAAGCAATGATAAAGGGGCTAAGAATAATGATTTAATAATGTACTGTGCTAGTGTAATTTGGAAATTAACTTAACTTTTTTTCTAGTACAGTACAGTAGGGACAGATTAAAAAGTGATATTTTTTTTAACTAAAACCACCCAAACATGGAAGCAATGATAAAGGGGGTAAGAATAAGTATATGAACCCTCTTCGTAAGGAGACTTTAAGAGCAATGAATAAAAAAGTGTGCATCCAATAACTGAGGAGTATCTTAAACCTGCCTGCACACTATACACTAAAACATACCCGGTAACAATTGTGTCTCTGTTTGTGAGGAATACACATTGTCAACCGTGTTATTTTGGTGGTTTATGGTTCAGTTTATCATCATTTAAAATAGGAAAACCTATAAATGTTTGATTGAATTTAGTTTAAGCAAACAGGTTTTCATCCGTGTGATTAAAAAAAAAGATCAAATCACATTTGATGGGTATTTCATACATAAATGTAAGAAATTCATAAATCTTCAGATACTTTTTCATTGCTCTGTATTTACACACATTTGGATTACAGGCGCCAGATAAACCAAAGGAAATTACACAGACTATCAGCATAGACAAATCAGAGGAGAATATTAACTACTGTTTCCCTTGTGAGGTGCATTCAACATCCTTTCATCCATCCCTGCTAATCTTATTCATGGTAACGAGGTGCTAGACTAGCCCAAGTGACTTTGGCCAAAAGAGGGACTAGACTCCGAACTGCTTGCCTGTAAGTTTACAAGAGGACAACTTTTCCCACTCACATTGAGCTGGAATTTATTCAGTGGTGCCTGCAGACAAACAAATTAGAATGGAGGTTTTATGTTAACAAAAAAAATAAAAATAAAAACAACAACTAATGAGAACCATTTCCGGTGGCCCGGTGACCGAGTGGTCAGCGTGTCCGCCTCACAGTTCTGAGATCGAGGGTTCGATCCCAAGTCTGGACCTTCCTGTGTGGAGTTTGCCTATTCTCCCCAGAATTGTGTGGGTTTACTCCAGGTACTCCAGCTTCCTCTCAAATCCCCAAAACATGCAGTGTAGGCTATTTGAACACTCTAAATTTTCCAGCGGTATGAATGTGAGCGTTACTGGTTGTGCGCCCCCCTGTGGTTGTCTGGCCACCGATTCAGGGTGTCCCCCGCCTGGTGCCCATATTTAGCTGGGATAGGCTCCAGCCTCCCCACTGACCCTTGTGAGGATAAACAGTGCAGAAAATGAATGAGAGCCAGTGCAGGAACATTGTTCCTGAACAAACCATGTGCATACAAAAGTAGCAACATCTCATTGGCTACAAAATATATTCAATGTGTATTCAATGTTCAATAGTCTTCTTTGCATTTTTTTTTCTGAATTTGCCAGAATGTTCCACTATTGCATGACTGAACTTTTCTTCACAGATGTGATATTTACAGGAAGTTGATTTCTAGAGTAGAAGCTCATGTGACCCCTTTTCTTTTGCAGCTGCACACCAAGCTATGCTGTGATGACCAACCCATGTTGGAGCATGTGGAGCAGCTGTTGGGTGAGCTAGGAGGAGAACTGGATGGCGTAGAGGCAAACGTGGGTGTTGATGAAGATTATGAACCTACTAGTGATGAGGAAGAGGCGGACAACGATATGCCTATGGAACATTGAACACGCACCCTTTTTTCTAACTCTTGTTAATGTCAAAATTCAAACATAAATTGCTAGTGTTCCCCCATAAGTGCCTTTCCTTAGGTCACAAATTTCTCCTTTACAAAAATACTGAAGTTAAGTCAAATAAAAACTCAATTTTCCTGAGTGTGAAGTGCTTTTTGGCATGCTTTTCCACTTCAACAAATTTGAAAAGTTTCATTATTCACAGTGCCATACAAGATTGGGTTTAGTATTTGAAGTGTAATGTTATTAGAGAAAGCACAACAACAAAGACTTGTAAGCCATTTTGTGACACAGTATGTTCCGGGGCGGCCCGGTGGGACGAGTGGTTAGCGCGTCGGCCTCACAGCTCTGAGGTCCTAGGTTCAAATCCAGGTCACATCCACATGTGTGGAGTTTACATGTATCCCCGGGCCTGCGTGGGTTTCCTCTGGGTAATCCGGTTTCCTCCCACATTCCAAAAACATGCATGGTAGGCTGATTGGACACTCTACATTGCCCCTAGGTATGGGTGAGTATGAATGGTTGTCTCCTTGTACCCTGCGATCGGCTGGCCACTGATTCAGCAAGCTCCAGCACCCTCCGTGACCCTAATGAGGAGCAGTTCAGAAAATGAGATGAGACAGTATGTACCTTTGTCATTTATAGACATTTTTTAATATTCACAGAAAATGATAATGTCGATTGAAATGCCCATTTTGAGAACAGAAATCCCCAAATCATAAACAATTTTTACCCAAGTACCGACATATATCTTCATATATCGACATTTCAGGGAAGCACAGTTTGTCAAAAGAGAATGACAGGCAGCAGCAGTTTAACTTGATAAATGACAGAAATCATTGCATGGAAAAATGCACTACTCACAAAATGTTTTGGGTGATATTTAAGGATGAACAAAAAATCCACATTTAATTTTCATTTAGTTCACTTTTTCATATTTTGTGCACCTTGCTGTTCCCTAACAAAGAGCATAATAGCAAATTTCACAGGTGGCTTTTAGCCGTGAACATTTTCAAGGATATCTACTAATATACTTTCAACGAGTCTTCTTGATTCTATCCCTGCTAAAGAAATCTGGTGGCAATGTATACTCTTTCAAATCTTGTTTGAGGCTTTAAAATGGCATAAAGCTTTTCATAAATTAGGGAATTCATTTATTTTCTACAATATTCTGTAATATTTGTTCCCCATTCACTGGCAGCCCAGGTAACAGAGTTTGTGTTGTGATAGTTAAAAGAAGGAAATTGATATAGAAAACATCTATTCCAATCCATTTTAACTGACAGGAGCTGGAAGCGATGGAATGAGCACCTCTGGAATGAGCGTCTATTGCCGTCAATGGCTGCCAACTAGTTAGGCTATGTGAGGTCACAAAAGATATTAAAAAGAAATGAATACTCATTTTCCGAACCGCTTATTCTCACAAGGGTCATGGGGTGCCTACCAGTATGTTTTGGGGATTTGGGAGGAAATTGGGAGTACCTAGAGAAAACCCACACAAGCCCAAGGAGAGCATGCAAATGCCACAGTGATGACCCACCTGGGATCGAACTCTCGGTCCTCAGAACTGTGAGACCGACATGCCAACTTCTCCCCAGCGGGCCGCCCAAAAATGAATAAGATTTTATATATATATATATATATATATATATATATATATATATATATATATATATATATATATATATATATATATATATGTACATATATATATATATATATATATATATATATATATATATATATATATATATATATATATATGTACATATATATATATATATATACATACATACATACATACATACACACACACATATACACACACATATATACATATATACATATATATATATATATATTCCCAGAGCAAAATATTAAACATACTTTTGTCAATTTAAAACAATTGAGTTTAATATATTTTTAAAGTTTTTTCATAGATTTTATTCCTGAATTTTTTTCATTTTTGTTACAGATTTTTGAATCTGCATTTTTGCATTTAATGTCTTTTTTTTTTTAACGTTTCTTACTCTTAAAATTGATGTATTCCCCAAAATGGATCCCTCAAATAAATAATACATTTTATTTAAAATGGCTGATTAGGTTTATTGCTCATCACAACAACACATGATATGCAACTATAACACTACAATTGGACGTCAAATAGAGACCACAAAATTTTGTCCCCTGGTCTGTAAATTCCAGATTGTTTCTCATATGAATGTAATGAAAACTTTTCAGAAAAAAAATTCATGCATGAAAAGGTTAAGATGTAACCCTTGTGGGGCATGTAAAAAAAGGAAGGATGAGTAAATTTACAAGAGATTTTAGGATAAAAACCTGCAAGTGTTAGCTTCAGAGTTTTGCAATATGCATATCACAAGCAAAAACACAGATACTCATCCCTGTGAAGCCTCTTTGAAGATTTCATAACCGGTAAAAGGGAACGTTATCTGAGATTCTGGTCCTGATTGCGTTCGGGCCTGCAAGCTGAGTAACCTGTTTGGGAATATGAATGTTCAACTGTGCCGCTCCAGTTGTTCATGTTTGTGTCTAAGGAGATGTCAAATAAAGCTCGGGAGGAAATACGCAGATCTGAGTCTCAGATGTGTGATACAAGCTACATCTTATCAGCACCTAATGCCTGAATACCTGTGATGTGATGTGTTGTAGTGTGCCACGGTGTTTGGCAACAATATTGTAATTTCTGCAATGATAATGTTTCTAGCTATAGTGGAGTCTTTAAGGACTGACTACCTGCAGCGAGGCTGTCATCCAGCATTTGCCTACATAATTACACTGAGCTCTGGTGTTTCTTGCCTTTTTTCATGTGTGCGCAAGCGTCTGTGTTGCCCTCATCTACAGGGTTGTGTGATTAATGACTCCAGGGGTGACTGAACATGGTTGGTCAGCCCTTTCTAGTTATTCTGAGCTGACCTATTGTGAGTGGGCCATGGTGTACGCACAAAGCCTCGGGTAATCTGAAAATCCTTGGCCATTCTCTTACCTGTACTTCGGCATCAGCACCACTGGAGTTTTTTTTTTTAACTCCCGGAGAGGGAGAGAATGCACTTTCCACACAAGGACGAACATTCATTCAAAAGGAAAGGACACCCAACATACAATACAGCTCATTTCCATCCCCCGGTTTTGCTAGAAGTGGTTTCTTGAGACCGAGGAGAAAGTAATAAAAATTGTAATGTTGATATAAACATACAAAAAAATGAATACATATACAGTTGAAGGCAGCCCGGTGGAGAGAGTGGTTAGCGCGATTAGCGTGTCGGCCTCACAGCCCTGGGATCCTGGGTTCAAGTCCAGTTCGGTCGACCTGTGTGGAGTTTGCATGTGCGTGGGTTTCCCCTGGGTACTCCAGTTTCCTCCCACATTCCAAAAACATGCATGGTAGGCGGATTGGACACTCTAAATTGCCCCTAGGTATGGATGTGAGTGTGCATGGTTGTCTGTCTTCTAAAGCCCTGCGATTGGCTGGCCACCGATTGAGGTTGTCCCCCGACTTTGGCCCGGAGACTAAATTCTTGACCCCTGCCATATTTTGACAACAGGATGTCAAAGATGCCTGCTAACTGTTCAATTTTCGAATAAATACATAATGTCTCCTTCAAGGGGAGCAGAACTGCTGTTCTTGTTTGAACTCTTCAATTTGAAGCTTCAACTCAATGCAAAGGGCATCTGCCTTTCAAAGATGTAGCCAGCTTCTTTTCAGTGACAGTATTTTGAAATGTTGGACAAAAGACACTAAGCAGAGAAGGGACCATTCTGTGAGATGACCACTGACGGGCAGGAAGTGCACGTCATTCATCTGTGAGATTTCGGCCGTGACCGTGCATTCAAAGTGCTTTAATGATAAAATTGAAGGCATGGGTTTGTGACCCAAGGGTTTTCCTGACAACCGCTGTGAGAAGCCATTAATCATGTGACCTTTCTTGTGTGCTGGGAGACCATTTCCTGTACCGATGGATTAGCCGGCTGAATGGATGAAGTGCGTTTGACCTCAGAAAAGATTTGCAGTCCTTGGAGCTGATGTATTGACTTGATGGGTTCCTACCCTCACAGTACTAGAGCTTAAGGTGATCATTAAATTTCATTTGGATTTGTCTCAAAGTGGTCCTATTGGGAAAATATCTTGTTCTTTTTCCCCAACCAATATGGCACTGATTTGTTACCAATGAAACTTTTGTGGAATGGAAGCAGACTTTGTATATTTCAGGACCTCATCACATCTCTAAATTGACGCTAAGGAAAGTCATTATTTTTTTCTCTATTGTCTGAAGATGGAATGTTTTTTAATGGATTTCTGCTTTGACACTGCGTGCTGTTTTTGTTTGCCTGCATGTGAGTTAATCCACATTGTAATCTTCGGTGGGAACAGCTGTCTCTCAGAGATAACATGACCAGGGAATTTGTCATGATTTTTTTTTTTCAACAACAAGCAATGCTTCTTACTATTATTACACCTCGATACAACTCCAAACAGGACATGTACTGTGGGTGTGCACACGTGTGTGCAAATGAGAGTAAGTAGTGTGCTGACAGTGTCATGTCCTTGGGTGACTGCTAGGTTTAAGTGTATCACCCAGCCCACAGCATCCACTAATCCTTAAATCCATAGTAAAATACGTACACAATTTGCTGTCTGCAAAATAATACACTTAAACATAACCAACAGAGTAAGAATCAAGACATCAGATATTGTTAACTTCACAGTGGCAAGCTTTGTTGTTGTTATTTTGTGTGCGTATGCTGTTAGTATATGTTGTGCTGTATTCTGAATTATGGCTTGTTGTATAAAAGTTTTAATTATCCCAGAGCCACTCATCTTGTGTGTGTTGTGTTGCAGCAAAAGCAGCAAGACCAGTGTTTAATTTTTCTGTTACATATTTGCGATGACTGATTGGTTCTTATTACAACACCAAAGTCACTGGGATACACTATTGTTTTGTATTTTGGAAGTAACTTTCATCTCAGCCGCCTCGTGGTGTAGTGGTTCACTCGCCTGACTTGGGGGCAGGGGCGGGCTCAATTCCTGCTGGTGGCGGTATGATTGGGGTTGTGGCTTGTCGTTTGTCTCTCTGTGTACCCTATGACTGACTGGCGACCAGTCTAGGGTGTAGTCTGCCTTTTGCCCAAAGACAGCTGGGTTAGGCCCCACAACCCTGGGCGGTATGAAAGATGAATGCAGTAAATGAACTGTCATCTCACAGGCAGAGCTGTATTAAAAAAGTGCATTATTGTATGCTTTGTCCTCCTTTGTAATGTAATGTAAATGTGTAGTGTCTCACCCATGCACAGATAAGTAATGTACTACCAAAGCACAATATTCCTTGAAATTCCGGAGCCCATTAGCACCATTCTCAGAATGTTGTCATCATAATGTCTATCTATTTTGTAGAATTTGAGCGCACAAAGCGTAATTGTGCCTTTTCTTCTGCACAATACAGCCGGAGGACCTGAATACAGCACCACTGACCTGCTTGAATCAAACAGTCGGCTTTGAGGAACACAAACAAAAATAGCCATAGAAAGACTAAGGTTTTTTTTCCCAACGTCGTAATTTGGGTTGATGAGGTGCCTCAGTTGCCACGAGGCTTCTTTTTGTCCCCTTTTTGTATCCAAAATACAATCACATGGCTGTTGCCAATACTGCAAACTCTCATAATATTTGAGTGAGTGCCAGCTTTAGTTTTTATACCTCATTAATTCACAGGAGAGATTGAGAGAGAAAACCATTCACGCAATATCATAAATCAACTCTTGTGCACACACACAGACGTGTAAAGTCACACACATCAATACGCAAGCAGGCAGATCTCTAGGTTTTGAAAATGATTTAATCAGTCAATGACAGAAACCGCTGTGATTAATTACCCCATATCACCAGTGTGTTGCTCTCTTGTGTGTTCTTTTTGCCGCCCTCCCTTTTTTTTATCAAGTGTAGCTCCTTCACCGTGGATGACACTTACTTTATTAGCAAGCTTGACTCAAATTTTGCTTTTATCGTGTTTACCTCTTTTAGGCACTTCTCTCTAGAGAATAAAATGGAGGTCAACACTGCGTTACGTAGGTTGGCTGTTGAATCATTTCGCTGTGATTGCTCTTGGAAGATGTTGGAGAAAAAATATATAAATCTGGCAATTAAAGTCGTGGATAAGGACTAAGCAGAGTGTGTCAGTGAAAGGCCGATGGAGATGAGGAGGTTTGATGCTGTAACAGCTGCTAATTATTGCTGCTCTATATTTCACACAGTCCGTTTGATCCCCTCTCAGAGAAAAAGAAAGAGATCCATTTTTCCTCCCGAAATTTGCACATCCAAACACAAACCCATTACACAGGGTCACAATGAGAAGAAAGTGCCTAAATTACCAAAGGCAGACTTTGATAGGAACATTGATTTTGGAAATTTTTGTATAAGATTCTCTATTGTCTACTGTGCCTACCCAAGCACAGAGCATGAAATTAAACAACCAAGTATAAAGCCTTTCTTATCTATTGTGTGGAATTGTATCTGGAAGAAAGGTGTTCTGAATTATCTGCATTGGAACATCACATTTTGGCCACATCACATGCCTATAATAACCAGCCCCCAAAGTTCAACCCCTCACTTTGCACTCTAGTTTTATGGCAAGCGCCATTCTTTTGCAGTATAATGCAAATACCCATGCTCACATCTCTCAAAATTGTGGGAATCTCCGAGTCACTATATTCTCCAATAATACCACAAAGATATATTGTAATCCTGTTTTTGTTTTGTTTATGATAATCAAAATTATATTATTAAAAACCACACTTAACATTTCCACGGGACAGGAAACCACCTGGTGACATGTACATAGTATGTAAAATTGTCTACACTTCAATTTTCAAATGCCAGGTTTCTGTGATTGTGACACACACACACACACACACACACACACACACACACACACACACACAGTAGATTGTGCGACAACAGCCTCCTAATGTTCCTTTTTGTGGATCTTAATGGATTTCCATCAGAGAGATTCGACCTAACATCCTTCATCGCATCCTGGATTAAATCAGGTCATCGACTGTAAGCATCATCTGTTTCTGGACCAACAGCAAAGGAAGCTTTGTAAAACCAGGCCTGAATAATCTATTTTAAGGTAAATGGAAATCTGCATATTTATAAACCGTAGTAAGAATTGTCAGGACTGTTTTAGGGGTCATTGCATTTAATGCTTTATTTTAAGAGGTGTCTTTAACAATTAGACTCCTCATTTGTGTTTGTTGTTGTTTATTGTTTAGTGGTTTCGTTTCTAAAAAATGAGTATTATTTTTTTAGTGGAGGCAGAATCTGCCCACTTTGAAGGCAATCAATCCAATCAATGCTCCGCCCCCATATCGATTTGCCAGATCAAAATACATCTTAATACAGTAGTTAAATGAAACACAGTTTATATCTCAAGACATCCGAGATATACATCAACATTGTGGCTTTGTCAAACGCTTCTACTTTCACTCCATATCAGTCATTATCATCACAGAAAAAAAACATGTACTAAGCCTATTTTTTTTCCAAAGATGTGTTTTAATTTTGCACAGATCTGAATAGTGCTGCAACAACATTCATAAATACTGGGAAGATGATTCAAACCCAAACACCAAAACCATACACAGTGTCTGAAATAGACCATGACATATGGATGAACTTTAATCCTGTTTGCTGACACAAACACAAAACCATTAAAATATTTACAAAGTACAAAAATGGCAGACAAACAGATCTACAGGTGTCACTAGAGAAATTCAGTTGCACATATACAGTACAGCTATAGCGCGATGTGTTTCGTAAAATATTTTTTTTGTCTTATAGTTTGAAATTGATATCACATTCATTACTTTGATGTTTAAATATAGTTTAAAGCACTTTCAACCTTTTCATATGCATGTATATGTATAAGCATATATATATATATATATATATATATATGGGTCATTTTCACATAATTCAGCAAATAACGGTAAAGACACTTTCAGAAAATGAATAATTTACAAAATGCAATTCAAGCATTCTGATTATCTCTAATTAGCAACACTAGCACTGCCTGGAAATATCTTAGCTGGAACTTTAATGAAAACATAATTAATTAAAATTTAAAAAATATGGATTGGTCTTTCCCGTTATTCCAAAAACGGTAAAGACCAAGCATAACGGAAAAGACAGTATGGTGAAACTTCAGTCTATGTCAGGGAAAAACTAAGACCTTTATGTGTTTTGTTGTGGGTATCAGTAGTGTGGAAAAGGCCATTAAGAACTAGTGGCAATTATATAAAGTACTCTTAGTTGCAATTTCAGTAAAATGATGGTAACAGTGTACCCCAGCCCTTATATTGGGATATCTGCCGGGGAAACTTTGAAGTCAAATTCAATAAAAAAAATTTGTTTTTTTTTTTCTTTTTTCTTAAAGCCCTGCAAAAATAAAATATACACATTGATTAATATCTGTAAACTTTATTGTAATACAACTCGAACACATATATACGGTCTTACGGAAGAAATTGTAAATACAGATTTACTGTCAACAACATGAAATTGTCTTAAAGCCTAAACATCTTAAGCTAATACTGACAAATGATAAAGAAGTTGCCAATATAATCAAAGTTAGCAATGATCAAATGATAGGATACTTGAGTGCACAATCTTAACAGTTGTAGTTCCCTAGGTCTACATCAAAAACATGCTGCTTTCCAGTGCGTGAGGTTCCTCCTGTTGTTGTAGGAGGTGGCAATCTCATAACAATATTGTCTATGTGTATGTCATCCAAGTCATCCATTTCAGGATACACAAACAAAGGTTTTTTCATAACACTGGACTTGCGACGCATAAATTGCACCAGAGCTTCATCATCTTCATCAAAGTTTTGAATGATCTTTCCCACAAAATGTTGAACGGACTTTTTCCCGCAATACTTCACAAGAACAAAATCACCTAACTTCAGATTTGTGGTACTGACTTCATCTTCGATAGGAAAGATTTCAGTAGATTCTTCCAGGCTGTCATAATCAGAGAGTGCTGCCTTATTAGCGAAGGGCCTGATCTGGACAGGTGACAAATGTTCTCTGTCACAAGATACTGATGCTCCATGCTGAAAGAAAGCACAAATCATTATATATTATTATATTCACGTCAAATTGGTACAGTATTGACAAGAGACAAGGTGATTGAATTAAGCTGTTACATATATAAATAGGGAGTGAGATTAAATTAAAGTAAATGGCTGCTTGATGAATAATAGCACTGACATCTTTTCTTCGTCATGTAAGACTGTTGTTCCAAACAACTCTTTTATAACATTCAATTTTGTACTTTTGTAGAATGGGACCAACAACTGCAGCGTGTATAGCCTTTCTTTCATTTTGTCGCTTTTTGCTGGCTAGTACCTTTGCTTTGAGATCATCTTTGATAGCATAGCAGAATGTTAGCTCCTTCCTTATCCTGTTGTTATTCCCGCTGGAAAGGAGGGAATATGCCTTCGATGCTGGAGAATCGCTGATCACGTTAACACTCAACTGCTGAGCATTCTGCATTCTGCTGATCTTTCTTTTCAATTTCCGTATTTCAGTTTGATATTGCTTGATCTGAGCATTATTCTTGGTAATTGTTCTGTATGCTTTGCGGTCCCGGGCTTGCGTCTTTCTCCTGCCAGCTTTCTTTTGTGTTGATGGTTGCGATGGTCCTGGTTGTGGTTCACCAAATTCATCAGCATCTGGGCTAGGTGGGGGAGTGCTTGGCAGATCCTCTTCCAGTTGTTGGAATTTCTTGCTCCTTTGCTTTCGTTGGTTGAGCTTCCATTTTCTTCTCAGTTGCCTTTGCTCCCTCTCTGAAAGCTTGTGAATATTTGGAATCTTTCCTTGTGCCTTTCTTTTCTGATATCGTTCCCTTTCTTTCTCTAAATATTTGTGATAGGCTCCAGGGTCATTTTTAATCTTCTCCCTGCATTTGCGCATCGCTGCAGCATTAGATTTTTTCGCAGGTGGCTTACCGCCTTTTTTCTTAAATGGATTCATGTTCTGGAAATTTTACAAATCAAAGCAGGAATTAGTATACACATAAACATAGCATAACATGTTAGCGTCATCTCTACATATCTGTTGTATATTTAAAAATATGTATTTCATCTCTACATATCTATTGTATACACCTTTTCTACTTAGTCTTTCCCGTTATATGATACGTCTTTCCCGTTATAACGGTAAAGACAAAATTTATTAACGGTAAAGACACAACATTCCACCTCAGCCTTTGACATTGGTAGATGGTATTTCTTGGCACTCAGTAAATGATAGTGTTCTGCATGCATACACCATGCCCAGTTCATTAAAAAGCAAAGTAATTATGTTCACCAAGTTTTTAGGACATCGGTAAAGACATGGAATTGTTACGACATTTCACAGGTATGGTCCTTACCTTGGTTTTAGTTTCATTCTCATGGCTTCTGCTTAGCTGGCGTTGACAATATGGCTGACAACATCCTGGTACTTCTCCCACACCAGCCACCTGGTGTATTTACTGTGAATTTTTTGGTGTATTTCTCATGTGATAACGGTAAAGACACACTAACTGATATGAAAGGTACATCAGTAAAACTGTTTGCAGTTGCAATTCTTTTGCATTTTTCTCAAAGACAACTTGAGTGAAAATACTATTGAAACAAATCTAAACAACACATTCTAAATAGAGACAAACAAATAAATCATAACTCGACTTTTCATTCCTATAAACTGTGACACTAGATTCTGGACATCTAACGGAGTGGACAAATTCAACATAAACTGGCTCTCAATGTATTTGTGTCTCAAATAGATTTCTCTTAAAATTGGTGCCAAATGTAGTATAATATGTGGCAAACAAAGCAGTAGTAATTAATTTTTATAACTTTGTAACACATAAAGGGAAAGTCCAGGGCCATATCTTTACCGTTATTTGCTGAATTATGTGAAAATGACCCATATATATATATATATATGCATGTTTTCTTTTTTTACCTGATATCATGACTAAATGCTACTAAATTCTTGAACAACTTTGACTAGTGCTTTTTTGTGACAGATTGTCTGAATAGATTTCAGTCCAACAAATTTTTGATTGTTAAAAGTCATATACTTTTACCCCATGCGTGAAATGGAGCCAAGACAAAGGAAGCTATGCTATTCTCTTGTGCCTCTCTCAGTGCATGAAGGCTACACTTCAAAAGGTAGATTGCCACATACAAAGAGGATGAATGACCAAGCACAGCTTGTCTTTGAATAGCAGGTGTACCTTTCCCTTTATAATAAGCTCGAATGATGGAGAAAACCAAATGATCAAAGTCAGTTGTTGCTCTGTCGGGAGCTACATGGCAGGGGATTAATGGAGAAACACATTCTCTATTGAAAAACGGTCAATAGTGGGGCTCACTGCCTGTACGTGGAGAGAAGCTTGAATTGATTCTATACAAGGACCAGTACAAAACCCCATTTCCAATAGCATGCTCTCTATTGCCATGGAAAATTAATAAACATGGCAGCAGCGCCTCTGCAAGTGTCACAAGGCCTTCTGTTGGAACCTCACTGGCCATGCTCTGTCCATGAAAGGCCGCAGATTGTTGGGAGCCTGCAGGCCTAGGGGGGAAAGAGGCGTGAGAGGGTTTACGTGGAAGCTGGACACTGGGGGAGGTGGGAGAGGAGGATGCAGGAAAGGGATGTTGTGGTGAGCCAGAAGGATGGAGGGAAAGAGGGCGGTCAGAGGGTGAAGGTAATGAGGAAGGCCAGGGTGGGGGTGGCTGACTGAATGGCCGAGCTGAGCTGATGGGACTTCGGGAGCAGGAAGTGAGGCAGAGGAGTGAGATGGGGAGAAGGCCGAGTGCCGTAAAATGAAATGATGGAGGCTAGACAAAGGGGGTGTTAGTGCAAGGGGCGGGAGGTTTGGGACACCTAATGCCACAGGCTGAGAAAAGTCCTCGTGGGGGTTCATCTTTAATAGTCTTTCTTGGAGGTTGTGACTTCCTTGCATTGTGTGAGGATTCTGCAGATGTTCAAGTGATGGGGACGGTGTGTAGTTCTCCTCTGAAGTCCCACAACAGTCTGTTTGTGTGGTGGGTGTGAAGTGTGTCTCCACGTTCAAATCTTTATTCTCTTCGTTCTGTTCCAGAAGTTTTTGCATGTGCTCTCTTGCCTGTTCCTGTAAAAGCCGATACTTGTCCATCTCCTCTGCACTAAAGCTGATTGGTTGTGCAGCTTCTCCACCTGTCTCCTTGTCATCAGTCCTAATCTCTCTTGGACACAGATTATTCATACTGCTTTGGTTTGACTGTGTCAAGCCCAAAATATGTCTACTTGCCAATTCCTGACACACCTCTCCATCGCCATCCTTGTCCGGAATCTTCTCCAACTTCTCTTTTTTCCTTCTTGCCTTTTTCTGGATTGCTGGAAGCTTCCCTATGAGGGGGAGCAGCAATGTCCGGGCTGATTTTTGTGGTACCCTATCAGTTTTGCATTGTTCTCTTGTGTTTTTGGTTAAAGAGGCAGAAGTTCTATTTTCACAGTCCAACTGTGGCTTGGTGCCTTCTGATTGAGACCTGTTGCTGTCACTATGATGTGCCTTGAGCTCTGGGGAAGATTCTCCAGCAGTAAAAGTAAGGTTGGGTGAATGAGATGTGAAGTTACTTGTTTTTTTTGTAGCGGATGAGGGCGTCTTGCATATCGTATCAGAGCAAGTGCTGCTCTTGCTCCACTCCCAACTGAGCTCAGAAACGCTACTACTCCTACTGGACCGGCTACAAGAGAGTGGGCTATAACTTCTGCTGGACTCGAATGTATGAAACTTCCTTGGCGAGCTGTGCGTGCGCTTATTCGTCCACCAATCAGGGCTAGGCATATTCTTGGAGTTGCATTGTCCTGCCCCTGAAGAACAAAGTGCATAGCTGGGGCTCCATCTGCTGTCAATAGCATTTTTGGGGCCTAAGGTGGACCTAGGTGTCCTTCTTTCTTCCCAGCTGTCACCACTTCCCAATGTCCACTTGTCCCAATCCTCGTCTTCATCGCTTGTTCTTCTGCATGTCATCTCCCTGCCCTTGGGACTTGGGCTAGATCTACTCCAACAGTCCCATCCTGAAGGTTTGTTTCTCCATCTCCATCCTGAATTGTGCCTAACATTCTCCCCAACCCACTCCCATTGTTCTGACAGCAAACTTCTGTCTCTGGAATCTATGTGCCTCTCTCTTGCCCTCCCTTTGTCTGTCTCATCATAGTGCCTCAAACTACCTCTGTTACTGTGAATGAATCTCCGGTCCCGGTAGAGGAATTTTCTTTTTCTCGCCGGGCTGGCACCACAGCTGTTGTCAGGGTAACTGCAGTCAATGAAACTCTTGGGGTTGCTATGGTGACCCGATTCCCAAAACAGCTTTGTGTTATATCCTGGTGAGAAAGAGTTTAAGGAGCAGTGAGTTCTCTGGGGGAATATCTCCTCTTCTGTGTCAGGAATGTGTCTTGCAAAGTGGGAGAAAGTGCGACTGCGTTCCCCTGCCTCCCCGCCTTGCGGGAACAGGGGTGCCAAGCCGTGGCTCCTACGAGTACTCCTCTTCTTGACCGAGACGTAAACTGGCTGGGGATCATCTCCATCTCTCCTCATCCCTCCTCTTCCCCATTTTTTTCTTTCCTCCCCCCATGTCCCTCCAGTTTCTGCTCCCCTGGGACTCACATTCGAGACTGCAGAGACAACACTCCTCACTTTACACCTTACTGATTTGAGCCTTGAGGGCTTTCTCTTTTCACCCCTCTTCCCCTTTCCAAGCCTAAGCTTCTTTGTGCTGTGTCTAGACTTTCTGCACGAGATGCCTCCTCGTGGATGAGGATCACTAACATGTTTGGGCACGGTCTCACTCTCGCTCTCACACCTGGGCGGGTCGATGCATATCCTGCTTGCGCCAAGTTTGGTGACAGCTTTTGATTTACAGGGTAAGGCTGAGATGGCCCTCTCGCTAAGCCCCCCTGCGCCTTCTAATCTGTCCCCCAGTGGAGTTAGAGGGGTTTTGTCAGAGCTGTCACTATGAGTGGGGTCAAATGGAAAGAAGGGCAATCTCACACAATGCTCCACACTTGGCATACGTGACACCCCTTCTGATCTTCCATCCAATGATGGAAGGTTTTTGTTCTGAACAAACAGGTGTGCCTCTGCCTTGAGATTTTCCTCATCTTTTCCCAGCTCGTGTGGGAGGCTTGCTTCTCTTTGTAAACAGTAATCAGTGTCAGGTGTAAGAATAGCTAGGTCACATGCATTTGATTCATCCATGAGATCACATCGCTTTTCCTGTGCATGTTCCTCTGTTGTTTGAAATCGCCTTGAGCAATTTGGGTTGCAACTATAAGAGAGGCATGGCTCACACTTGGTGAACTTCAGCAAACTGACAGGCCATCGCACACAGGTGGAGCCATCTTTACTCAAAACAGAAATTTGTTCTCCAACACTTGTTCCTGATGTCTGTTCCAATCCATTAACCGCTTGTGATGGCGAACATGTTAAATCAGTGTTCTGATTATCGCTCGCATTATCCCGAATTTTAGCGTCCTCTGGACGATCGCTTTTAACGACACCATCAATTTCCATTTCTGTGTCTTCCAAAATACCCTTAATCCGTTCTCTCATTTTCTCTCGCCTCTCTCGCTCCTCCTCCTCCTGGTCAGAGAAAACACAGGCCGATGGCTCCAGTCGTGGCCCCCTGCGCGAGAAACAGAAGGACACCCCACGCCTACCTCCAGCTTGCCCCCGCCCCTCTAGAGGCAGCTGAGACCTCACATGAGGCTGCTGATTCACTGCGGCAAGACCTTTATCGGACCCTGGACGAGTGATTAGCGGGGACTCGGCTGGAGTGGCCAGTGGTGTTTGGGAGGGAGGCCAGCATGGATTTTCTCGCTGTTGGCTTGATGATGATCTTCCGGGTTGTTTAGCTGTGTGTCTGTGTGTGTGTTTGAAGGGTTCAAATTCGTCTTTGTGCTCTTTGCTTCTTTCTTGCTGTGAGCTAACCAGCCTGACAGCACTCCGTAGCTCATAAGTCCTTTCTTGACCCCTGCAATGATAGTTAATATACAACATATTCAATTTGTTTACATTCAATTTCTTTGAGAGGATATCAGTCACTTATTTTCACTTTTAAAGTAGGTGTCTGACAATCATGGAATTAGAATGAGAAATTCATGATTGGGAGGAAAATTGCTAATTGGTAAAATATAATCAAAATTGTCTTTTTGTAGCTAGATGATTTGATAATTCCCAATGTATGCGATTAAAGATAAGAACTTATTAAAATTATTACAGAATAATGCAACTACTGATATTGAGCAACAGCAGTATGCACTTCTCCAATAGATGTATTACTTTGTAACCATATTTTATTGTAAATTGAGAGCGATGGTTTCACGTACCTGTCTGATTTACTAAAAATAAAATGCAAGGCACATATTACCTTGTGATATCTTGAATTTAACTCTGAAAATATTTATTAGAGTAAAACAACTTGTTGTAGATCAGATTTTATTTGCATAATCATTTTTTCTTTTTGAGGTGAACCTGAAAACCCCTTTGTAAGAAAGCCAGTACTATATCTTCATGTGATATTTAGTTTACATGCGGCTCATCGAGGTAACTGAGTGCTCTCAGATGTTTGGGTGCATCCATCAAATCTAAGAAACATTGAATGGATGTGACGCACTCTAACCTCTGTGGAGTCTTGATCTTATATTACACATACACACGGCCACAAACATCTAAACACACTCACCGCTGGTGCTCCTGCTGCAGGTGTGCTCGCTGGTGCAAGCGCCTGAGAGCTTTCTCCTGTTTGCGCTGGTCCTTCCATGACTTAGAGGCCACGTTGCGAGCAAACTCCCTCTGCTTGAGTTCCTTCAGCCTCTGCAGCAAATAAAGATTAGCAGGAAGCAAGCAAGTTATTCATTTGATCTTTAAACTGCACTTACTATTTGGAGATGTTACTCTTCATAGCATGTGCCCCATTAACTCCATTCAGGCTAGACAAAAGCATCTTTCGATCAATGTTTGGCGTTAGAGAAAACAAAACTAGTGAATACTCAATTACAGACTCATAGCTCTCAGATTTTTCGCAGTCCTTTGTTCATTTTTACTGTGTCATCTTATAATTAGTCTAGTGTTTGTAGTATTTGGAACTTTTAAAGAACAAATGATATTTTTAACCCTGATTTTAACCCCCCAAAAACCCAAATCTTTGACTGAAAAACAACTAAATGGATTAACCACAACAAATGGACACCCACAGCCACTGTTTATGACGAGACATTCTTTTGATACTATGAGGCTTGTCAGTAAAAAATAAAGGAAGCAATGGGGAGGTGAGGACTGCCATGTCCCATTACACAGGGCACTGTTGATGGTTGGCCAGTAGAAGATATTTAGCTACCTTTCCCGACTAGTGGCTCTGACACAGCCCCCTGCCTCCTATCTTTTAAGAATAGACCTGAGTACTTAGAACAAAAATGTTTTTTTTGTTCCAAACCAAGTAGACATTTTCAGTTCATTTAAAACTCCATCTATTTGTACATATTTCTACAAATAAGTGAAATAAGTTGGTCATTTAGGTGCATCTCACCATTGTGTTGTCATCAGAGTATTTAGAAAGTGTTCTCTATATTTGTTTTCCAATTAATGTGAGAAATTATTAACATGACTAGTCTTCGCACAAATTAATATTTATATATAATGAAAAATGACATTTCAGCAAACTTATTTCAGGTGTGTTTAAACCTTGTACTCCTTCACAATAATCAGCTCCAAAGAACTGTCTCGCAGTTTCAAATAGATTTGTGTTTATATGCAACAAATGTGTGAAATGTATGCATTAAAATAAACATTGTGATTGAATCTATTTAAAGCAACCATGTTGTTTTCGAGACGCACCCCTTCAATGTGTGTCAGTGCTGTGAAAGATAACAATTAGCTTTGTTTTGTGTACATGTATTTATGTTTGTCAGTGTAGTTTTGTCAATTCTCTCAGGGATTCTTGCCGCTCTTTTGCGATGTCTTTTTCTGACACACTGTAATCCTCCCTTTATCCACAGTTGGCAGGTGTGTTCATGTGCATGTTAGTGTGCCCGTCTTTGTCTGTTTGTCTGCAGCAAAAGGCTAAGGAGGGACTCGGGAATTTGGGAATAGCTGCGGCATTGTGCATCAACATCAATCCCATCTCTCTCTAGGCTCTTTGTCACACGCTTCCCAGTGCACTGAAATCCACTCGTAGCTTTAACCTTTACAGTTTGTTGTTTACACATCACATTGTATTTACACTGCATCTTACAGTACCCTCCAATATGATTATGATTCTTTTTTTTTTATATTGTGCTACTCATTCCCACCTATCAGGCAGAATTTATCACACGCACTTGCATGAACACATCAGATTAAGCCCTCAAACATCAGGTCTATTTTAAGTATAAACCCCCCCCGCTTTCACACCTAGATCTAATGCAAGAGATGACAGATGTCAGGTTAATCTCTGCTGAGCCTTACACAAGCGCTTGTCTTTTTATATTATCATTTGATGCTAAACGCCACACTATCAGCTCACTGAAGACACTAATGCCAAGGCACCACATCTTGTGTTGCTGAGATATTAGATTAGATTAGACTAGATAACTTTATTTATCCCATATTCAGGAAATTTCACTGTCACAGTAGCAAGAGGGTGAGAATACAGACACAGGAAAAGACATTTTAGACATAAATAAATAGGTGATAAATAAGTTAATAAATATACACACACTTGAACCAATGCAAGACAATGGACACTTTGTGCCACCCCATTCTCAACAAAATACCTCAAAATAGATTTTCAAGATTCCCTACTAGAAAACTAGATGAACAAAAGTCAAATTGCTGTTGTCCTTATGTAAGGAATTCATGCTTAGTACTTTAATATATCACAGTTTCATCTTGGACCTTAACAAGTTTAAGTCATTGAATTCACATTATTAAGTTGTTATTTTTTAAATCACAGAAACTAAAACATTAATGTTATCAGTGTATCATTCAATAATGGAACTATGCATTATTGCTCCAGGAAGAATGTATATTTTTTTGCCTCTTGCCAACTGAGGTATGCTTAAGAATTTACAAAATGGAAGACAAAACTAAAAGAAAGACAGATGCCATATTTGGGTACTTTGTACAACGTCATTGAACAGGGCAATATACTGTGTTCTAACAAGAATGATGCATAAAAAAATAAATGGCCTTAAACCACACTTGTAACTCACCAATTATGCCCACTAAATAGGGAATGAATGCCTAAATCAGGGGTGTCCAAACTTTTTGCAAAGAGGGCCAGATTTGGTAAGGTGAAAATGTGTGGGGGCCGACTATTTAGCCTGACATTCTTTGAATGTAGTAGTAGTAACTAACCATGGAAATTTGACCGTTATGGTTTTTTTACGGTGGAACAAACAGAAACAAATAAATCCGTTCCTCTTGTTTGGCCCTTCAGACTCTGGAGGTCCAGAAGCTCTTCACTCACGTTCATGTCATTGTCCACTCCTCTTAAAAAGATCAGTAACTGAGCGGTGTCGGACGCATCCGTGCTTTCATCGCACGCTAACGAGAAAAAGTCAAACTCAGTTCCTTTTGCCTCTAACTGTCTCTTAATATCTAATGAAACGTCTTCAATTCTCCGTACCACAGTATTACGAGCCAGGCAAATATTGGCAAACTCTTGCTTCTTCGCGGGACAAATTTTCTCAACCATTTTCATTACACAGTCTTTAATAAATTCACCCTCAGTGAAAGGTTTGCAGTGCTTTGCAATCAGCGTTGCCACTTCGTAGCTTGCCTTTGTGGCATTTTCATTTGACTCACGGACTCTTGTGAAAAAGCTTTGCTGTGCCGTTAAAACAGCTTCCAGTTGCTTCACTTTTTCACCGCGTTTGTTCCCAGTTAGCTTGTCGTAGCTAGCATGTTTCGTCTGGTAGTGCCTCTTGATGTTGAATTCCTTGAAAACAGCCAGTCTCTTGGCAAATTAGGCAGACACAGTTGTTTCGTATTTCAGTGAAAAAATACTCAAATTTCCACTTGTCCTGGAAGCGGCGGCCCTCGCGGTCAACTTTCCTTTTTTTGTTTACAGACGCCATGTTAGAAATGGGCTGGGCTGAAACGATCACGCAAGGTCAAGGGTCACGGCGGCCAGAGTGCGGCCACAGGGCTACTGCCATCTTCTGGTGAAATGAAAAATATGAAAAATAGCTTTTTGTACACATGTATTTTATACTGTGGTCAACAGTGCTGGCGGGCCGCATATTATTGATTTCATGATAAAAAATAAAAATAAAAAAAAATAAAAAAATAAAAATAAAAAAAAAAAAAAAATCATGATAGAGGCCGCGGGCCGGTAAAAATTTGTCCACGGGCCGCAATTGGCCCGGGGGCCGGACTTTGGACATGTCTGGCCTAAATGATAGTATTTGAAATCCCTGGGTGAGAGTGTGCATGACTCATACTGCAAAAATAGAATATAAATGCCTCTCACAAAAGTGGAAAAACCCCAGGGCTTAGTATTTTTGTTGATTGGTTCATAAAAAATGATGGAACATGTTCATATTAGACAAACAGAAGTAGGAACTAGTTGATTTTGAATCTGCAGAATTATCTTGATCCGGAACTCCATTCAAATTTGTGTGCTAAGCTACAAAAATGTCACAGCATTGGCCCGTCTACGAAAAAATAAAACTTGGTGGGGGGCAATTCATTTTTCTCAAACTGTCAATCAAATATTTCTATGACATCGCTGATTGAATCATACTGGTGTCCGTTGTGTGGGCAAGTTAACCTGCTGTGCTACTATCCTGGTGTATGCTTGTTTGATTTGACTTCCCCTATCAAGCTTTGAATTTCTTTTAAGGCAGTTCTCTGAGTAATGCTAAGCAGATTAAACCAAGGGAGCAAACATAACGACCCGTAGAGGATGGAAATGAAAAAGGAAGAAGATAGGCAAAGGATGGGTTCAGAGTAGGCCTGCTTGTAGCTGTCCATGGTGCTGAAAGCCAGAAGGAATATCCAAAATGTGCTATTCTGTTTAAGTGACAACATCAGGTTCTTGCTTTTTTTTGTTGAAAAAAAAAACCTCTCACGGGAGGCCCGACAGCTGAGTGGTTAACGTGTCGGCCTCACAGCGGGGGACCTGGGTTCAAATCCACGTCGGTCCACCTGTGTGGAGTTTGCATGTTCTGAATGAGAGACAACACTCTCACTATATTTAGTGTTGGCCACAACATTTCAGGTGCACTATTTCCTCTTTAAAATGGGCACTTTTGCCTTTAAAGCGAATGTAGCGCACCCTGTGCTTTGCCAATGTGTCCGTCTTGACCGCGTTGCTGTCAAATCAATCCTCACCAAGTGATATTCCTTCAGATGTGCACAGCTTCAGGCTGTTTAGTGCTTCACATCTTTTTGAAGGATATGTCCATGTGGATGGCTTAATTGCTCTTTATTTAAATGAGCGCATTTCTGTCGTAATGAGCAATTTAAGCCATCAGTGGTAAACGCTGATAAGGGCTCTTCGCAGACATGTTTAACCCTGAATCGATGGTAAGGGTGAGGAGACAGCGCAAATGCAATCAGCTTCCATTCTCCCGAGCCAATACTCCTGCAGGGAAGCTGTCTTCAGATGGAATTTCATCTGTTGTCTGCTTGCTCGGCAGTGAGCACGCATGCCACCGTGCGTGCCTGTGTGTGTGTTCTTCCACTGCCACTGGCTACTGTCAGCTCAGTGCCTCATACAGCTTGTTTCTTTTGCCTGCCGCTGGCTAAAACAAAGCATTAACATTGGCCTGCAGTTGCCCCAATTCATTTTCAAAGAACAATGACAGTGCTGGAACAGTCTTATTTAATGTTCATTTCATGGCCCAGTGTGGGCGTTTGGAAGCGGGAGGCAGGCTGGCTTGGTGAAGCGATTGCCCGTGCGGGGCTACGGTGTCTGTGTGTTGATTGTACGACTTGGCATGGGAACAAAAAGCTGATGGAGGGTGTGCTAACAGTAGAACTTTCAGCTTGTTAGTCCAAAGTAGAGCTTGTGTAGCAAAAATGGGAATGAAGGCTCAGTAAAGGAGAAAACCTGCTGCTGGGCCTTTCCTAACGCTCCATTGGCCTCATCTTGTCCAAACAGGAATAATGCAGGCCTACTTGAGTCATGACTAAGAGTCGTTGTTTTTTTTCCGAGTGTGTCTGGCTGTCGCTGTGTGTGTGCGTGCATGTGTGAGTGTGTGCAGGTTTGTCTGCGGGTAGATATGCACTTGTGCATAGTTACAAGTGGAAAATAAAATGATGAATAATTTAGTTATGTTTTTGTTATGTTATGGCTGTCTGGACAGACAACACTTAAAGTCTACATCTCATCTCATTTTGTGATCTCATCTCATTTTCTGAACCGCATTATCCTCATTCGGGTCGTGGGGGGTGCTGGAGCCAATCCTAGCTGGACCCGGATTCAGTTGTTGCGCTTCAGATGGGACATCGTTTAGGCCTAATTAGGAGTATGAGTGCATGATGGTGTCTGGAGAGTTTGAGTGCAAGTCTGGTTGACTACACATTGTTTATTCTGTTATCTCTCAATAGTAATAAAACCATTGAATTGCATCACCAAGTGTGAACATCGTTGACCATGGTAGTACAGTATTCATAATTAATTGATAATGACTTAGAGGGTAATTGTTTATGGAATAATCTATGCAGTTTAAAGGAAATTTTCCATACACATGGCTATATTTTTCTTACTCACACTATGATAAACCACACTTCCCCTTTTCTTATTAACAAGTATTGCTATAGTTGCCTTTGAGGAAAGCATGAATGCCCCCAGAAGACCTTTGTGTGTGGACACGTTCTGTACTAGAAGCAATTAGACTTGCAAATTTGTATTACACACTGAAGTTCAACTTTAATCCCAAGCAATAAAAGTTTTCCGAGCATTGACACAATTTCGACCCTCTACCACTTCTTCACCAGTGCAAAATGTCATCACTCAAATGCACATCAATATACATCACTGCGCACCCTTCATCAATGAAATTGTCGCGCTTCCACATCAGAACTCATAAGATGCCCTCTCAAGGCCACGTGGTTCTCTGCGAGTCTATTATCCCTTCTGTTCATATCAAATATTTATTGCCTTCATTACTTTTCATTGCTCTCATTTTCTTATTAGTGTCTGCTGATTGAAATTTGAATGGGATGTGTGCTTTTAAGAGTGTATTGTGTCTTTCTTAAAGTTGTCATGTAAAGCAGTTTTGACTCTAACAGTTCCACAACAGAGGGATCATAAGAAATTCCCGTCTATATTTGCAAGTTTTGAGCCACAAACTGCAGCATCCCGTCATGTACCTGCTTGTGTGCGTGGTCGTAGGAGTTGATGTGGTTGTCAAACTCCTGGTGGCGTAGGTACTTCTTGTCACATAACTCGCAGTAAAAAAGAGACTTCAGATCCTCCCCAGAGCATCCCAATGCTCGCTCCGCACACTCCTAAGGAACACACACAAAATGTCAGAAAGAACAAGGGAGAACAAAGACGATAGGCGAGAAGAAATGGAGACAATAAAGCGACTATAACATAAAGGCTTCGAGCAGAACGTTAGCCATTTACAGCAAATCTGCATCCAGCAGACATTGCTGGTAATAGCCCCGACATGTGCTCTGCAAAAAGCCATAAAACGCCGTTCCACTAAAGTACTTTGCTGTTACTAGGCTTGAGGTTGGGCAAATGCATTTGGATACAAGTACAAGCAAACTTGAAGCCATTAAAACCAAGGTATACTATCAGCAATGTTCCCTCTAATTTTTTGTTTGTCTGGGCAGAATGACAAACTCCCTGAGCACACTGAGTACCGGTGTGAGCAACATCATCATTGCTCGCTATGGGCACACACCAGTATCACACCTGCCATAAGCAGGTGCATGTCTACTATACATAAATGATTTAGTAATAATAAAATGTAATGATTAATATCTATGAATGGGCGGCCTGGCGGATGAGTGGTTCGCGCGTCGGTCTCACAGCTAAAAATAAATAAATAATAATAAATATAAAAAAAAAAAAAAGGGATTTTATTTTGTGCGCTCCATATGATTTGCTGTGCGCAGAGAAGATGAGAGTAGTGCGCAATTGCGCACGCGCGCAGCTTAGAGGGAACATTGACTATCAGTCCACCATTATCTGATAGCGTCACTTTCATTGCGCTTTTGTGACAAGTTTGACTTCTAAATGTTATGAAAAATCCAAATTGAGCATCTGAACAAGCTATCATAAATAATACCATACAATAAATGGCTGCTCTTTCTATTAACCTTTTATCATTTTCTTTATTCTGATGTATCAAAAGGCCATGACAAAAATGAAGCTGATTTTTTTTCCTTTTGATAATTCAAATTAAGGTGATTATTTCATTGAACCTTGTCTAATTGAGCACCACAAATGAAATGCAAGATATATGAAAGTACATCTTGTATGTGATTGCAATCCGTCTCGGATTTCTGTGCTTTGTGAATGTTCACATTACAAAAGTTTCAATCTAAAAAAATACGATTTTGGCACTCTATGTGAAGAAGGCCAAAGGCACAACTGGAAGAAGCAGACACAGGTGAAACTAACTGGGTAATAGTAAAAAATGCAAACAAGAAAACACCAGGGCCAGGGAAACAATTATACAAACCTAGATCCTAAAGGATACTCTTTTATCCAATCAAACACACGTACCCCAGATTGACTGCCCTTCCACGTGACATCCGTATTAACTATTTTCCCATGCTCCTGTGATTAAATCGACCTGTTTTGTGTCACAAAATGGCTTGACTTGCAAGCTGTTTCTTTTTTTTCCCTCATTATCAGAGGTCTAAGAAATTCTTGATTTCCCTACGTGAATACTGTGAGCAACTGTCTTTTGCACAAAGGTTATTCTTGCTCTGTGTTTTTTGTCCCATTAAAATTTTTCAAACTTTACACGTCCAAATGTCAAGAACATTGCGTAACTGTTGTGTTTTCCTACAACACAGCACTGATTTTTTGGGAGGCCATGTGAGTCTGACGGTGTTGAGATTCACTTTCCTGACTTGAATTGAGTTCCGACTTAGTGAATGGATATGAATAATTCTCTGTATATGTCCCATGTGATCGACTGGCAACTAATCCACAATGTATTACTGTAGTCTTCATTTTGCCGGTAGTAAATTGGGATAGAATATAGAATTTAATAACATGACCATAAGAATTCCCACAGCCGGAGATTATCACCATATTATTATAATATAAAAATGTGAAAACCTATTATATCGCTTTTTTCCTTGTCACTGTCATTACTTTATTTCTTCCTGAAAGAGAAAGTACAACTTTCCTTTAATCAAAGTCAAATCTGCAGAGAAAATAACAACAGAAAAAAACAACAAAGCAGTATAGATAATCCATAATGTAGAATTTGGACTTTTTTATGAGAATATGCATGCGTGTCCCGGTTGATGTTTTTAGGTGAAGAAAAGAATCCACAACAGATGTGTAGGCAGAACAAGTACAGACGGTCCTCAAATGGCACGCGGACCCCACGGGACCCATCACTAGTCTACATTTTCACATCTGCCACTGAATTTTTCCTCCCTTCGTCTGAAAAGATGCAGGATTGTGCAGAGTATAGAATACGTGTGTTTGTGTGTCCGAATGGTATTCGTGTGTGTGTATTCATTCCATGCTCTGCTTCAGAATGTAATTTCCCCAAGGCTAGGGTCTGCCAATAAACACTATTGAATTCTGTTCTACACTGACATGATGGGAATTTAATTTGAGCTTGTCACTTCTTTCTATACTTCTTTTTTCATCTTTATCCTCTTGCAATACTCGTTACACCCCTTTTATGGCCCCCATTTGCCCTTTTCTCCTTATATCTAACAACTTCTCTATGAAGCAAAGCCGGGTCATACAGTGAAAGTCTATATAACACCACATTACTATATTATGACCATTGAGACTAATGATCCCTGATGTGCATATGAAGGTGATTTTAATTTTAAAAAAAGACAAAATTAACTTTCTTTTGTCTCGTTCAACCTGCATGTACACTCGTTGGAAAATTTATTGAGACACAGAAGCAAATCTTCTTTTTTGACTAGCGATGGACTTCTGCGTCTTATTAATTTTTATTCTGTATCCGCCCAAAAAGTTTTTAATGGGTAAGCGTTCACCAGTCAAATTTATTCAAATATCTTTATTCCTGACTAAATCAATCTTTTGCCTTAAGTGTTAGTGTTAGTTCTATTTCATGTGAATGGCAAAATCTGCCATAGCGCCTGACAGCGGTCCTGTATTGTTGGATGAGGTATGTTAGAAAAGTTCCGGTAAAAGATTTGCTTCATTCCCAAAATATAATCATACTTGAGTTTGTGTCTTCACTGTGCGTGTCGATCAACTTGTATGCATTCCAAAACATCTTGCGGCATTTGCTTTGTTGACACCATAAAAACAGACGACCAATAGATCTCTGCTTCACAATGACAATGCGCCAACTCACAAAGCCTTGAGCAACACTGTTTATGAAGCATGGTAAAATATTTGACATTCAACAAGTCTCACATAAAAATACCACACAAAAAGTGTCCTGAAATAAACAGTTTAATTATCTAGCTGTGGAAGAAGTAGAAGTTCGCTGTTCTGCCTGCCACTGCATAGATTGTCATAGTGAATTGCATATTTTGAAGTTAAAAAAAACTGTAATAATTTTTCAACCAACTCTTTCATAACAGACTAATGAGCTGTGGAAAATGTTGAGGAATTACTGGGTTAACGAACCCTTTGTAAGGCTATATTGATTAACCCTTTTTAGAGCACTAATTTATCTTTGGCTGACATTTATGTTACTAATGTCTAATCCATTTTGACTAAGAGAAGGTGGCATCAAACGATCGCTGCAAGGCCTCCCAGTCAAAAGGATTTAAGTTGACTTTGAGTTTGATTTATTTACTAAAGAGACAATACATATTACTGAACATATATACATAAATATGTAAGATTGTAGCAAAGGGAAATTTCCATCTTTAGTCCTTTGGGCAGATTGACATTAAAAACACAAGATAAAATCAATAAGGCAACAGCAGGTAGAAAAAAAAGTCTATTGCCGTCAAAAGCATTTAAGAATCAGCGTTTATTTCCAATTCTCCCAGTTAAAATAAATTGGACATTTATGATTGTCCAGAGAGTGAGAATGAGAAAGAGACAGATGCTAGGTTATTAAATTCTTCCTGTAGCAAACAGCGATCAGTAAAATGCCAGGTAATGAGTTAACATAACTTAACAACTATGAAGTTGGTTTACAGTGATTCCAGAAGTAATTTTGTAACTTGGATTTTTCGTAAGTAGAGACACATTTTACATGTAAAATCTTTAATTCGTTCGAACCCAAACCCCAATAGTACCCCCAAGACCCTTAAAAAAATCGAATATATACCAATTTTGTATTAAATATGTGGGAAACACAAAAATTAGAAAAATTAAGAAAATATTTGTTAAACCTTGTGCCCTTTATAGTGAAGCTTTAAATCTGTTGTAGCTTTAAAGTGTATTTGTATAACGACAATAAAGGCATTCAATTTAATTTAACATACTTTTAAAATCATGTTTTGGACCATGAAGACTAAACTTATATACCAAATATTAATATCGTGGCCTACAATGCCCAAAATGTATTGCTCACATATGTGGCTGCTGTGTTCTTTACTTATTTTCTAATTACTATGAATTGACATTTGCCCGATGTAAGATAAAAGTAAAATAATTTAGATTCATGGAATTACCACACATTTAATTATCATTATAATGATTTATGTTTCATTATATCCTTTTTGTGATGGTTGAGAAAATCCAAATGGATCTACTACCTCACAGTTGGGCAGAAGATGTCCAATTTCTCACAAATTAGCAAATATTTCTACCAAAATGGCTATTTGCCCCACAATATCTACATGCTCTACCTTAGTTATTCTGTAGAACATTGGCAGTCCGAGTGGCTGAGCAGGCAGACAGGATTCTCCACAGAAAGGTAAGTACTTTACATTGATCCTGCACACTAGTGTGTATGCGTGTGATTGTGTTCGTGTGTTTGTGTGTGTGTGTGTGTGTGTGTCTGTGTGTGTGCTTTATCGATCTTTCTTGCAGACCTTAAGCCATGACCGGGAAATGATCCAATCACCCAGAACAGCCTTTCTCCAAGTGCTGCCTTTGTGATGAGATTGAAAGGATTGAATGTGTGTATTTGTCCTCTGTTTGGGTTTGCAGAACCAGTATTATTGCGTAATTATCTGTGGTCGCATGTTCATGAAAAAAGGAACACTGAAAGTCATAACTTTCTGTACTACTCCTAAACCTGATTACTCCTTTACTGTCACGCACCAACAGCTCGATATATGTATGCAAATACGTCACTTAGCACACGCTACTGCCTGCACAGTCTCAGACATCTGTCAGCCTGATTTGGAGACGGAAAAAAGCACAACTCATGGCCACGGGCTTGGATGATCTCAATGTGTTTCCAAGCTCGCCGCCACTTAGGTAGAGAAGTGCCATGTTTCCTTTTGGCTGCAGCCATGCTACAAATAGGAGGATTTATCAAGCAAAAGTGGAAGGATGTAATTTAATCTGTTGCAGCAAGAAAGTCACGCTTAAAGTGTTTTACACATGGCCCGTCTGCTTTTTCGGTTATGTGCGCATTGCAAACTAATGATATACAATGTATTCATGAAAAAGATCCCGCGAGAGACCTCTGGTTGTGCAGCAGATTGAGTGTGTGCAATGTAGAATGCATCTTCCTTTTCAACACCTTCATACATCTTCATTACCTTTGTGTATGCGCTCTCCTTTGCCGAAAAATACCAGTGGTAGATGCAAAACAGAAATGTCCGACTGCAATAAAGGTTTTCTTCTTCTACCCTCTATTAGTGAACTAATGACTCAGGGTGTGATCATGTACAAAGGTGAGTGGCAGCTTGAATACTAATTTGAGAGGAAATTAAAGTACATGGCAGCTTGAGTGGTTAGCACGTCGGCCTCACAGCTCTGGGGTCCTGGGTTCAAATCCAGGTCGCTCCACCTGTGTGGAGTTTGAATGTTCTCTTTGGGCTTGCGTGGGTTTTCTCTGGGCACTCTGGTTTCCTCCCACATTCCAAAGACATGCATGGTAGGCTGATTGGACACTCTAAATTGCCCCTAGGTATGAGTGTGAGAGTGAATGGTTGTCCGGCTCCTCATGCCCTGTGATTGGCTGGCCACCGATTCAGGGTGTCCCCAGCATCTGGCCCAAAGTCAGCTGGGTTGGGCTCCAGCACCCCCCGCGACCCTAGTGATTCATTAAAGCACATTGGCAGCATTAGCAAAGCTGAAACCATGATTTCTCACAATTCTACTTTTTACGAATTGCGATCAGGGCTGAAGTTAGGCCCTCGGGCAAACTTGCACAAAAAAAGGAAAAAAAATACGAAACAAAGTTCTACATGCATAATATATCCGTGACAACATGGGATTTATCTGATTCTCTCTGTTCTAATATAGTAAAATCTAGTGACAAAAGAATGATCGAGAATGGTGGAATAAATTCATGTATGCATTTTTTTTTCAAACTGCTTTAGTTGTGACTATTTTTTACTTTGTTTCTAAAGAATAGGAAACATGCTGAAGTCAACATACTGCAGTTAAACCTGAAAGTAAAAAAGCACAGTTTTACTTAAAAATTATGTCCAATCTGATGTGGAAGCTCTGTTTTCCATATCTTTCTCCTCTACTACACCTGAATCAAATGATCAACTCATCAGCAAGCTGTCTAGAAGCTTCACACCAATCCCGCTGATTTGATTCAGGTGTGTTGCTGGAAGGAGACATGGAAAAAAGTCTGGATAGGGGCTCTCGAGGACCAGACTTGGCCACCCCTGAAATAGACAGACATGGGTTGACGAGACAATCAGAAACACCTGGGTCACACAAAAGGCGGCAAGAAACAGATGCACTAGGGGCGGGGAAACAACAGGTGAACTCAATGGGCAATCACAGGAACAGGTCACACAGGTGAAAAAAAACATAACAATAATAAAAAATAACTAATATAACAGTAGTACCTTTGTAAACAAAACATTTAATGACATTGAAAATTAAACATTAACAAAAGCGAAGGTTGATTAAAAAATATCATACGCAAGAGTCCTAAGAAACAGGGCATGCACATTAGTACACAGTCCTATCAGTTATTATGTTATTAGTATTGTGTTTAAAGTGCTGCTTTTGCTTAGTCAAACATCAAATGCATCTGGAAGTTGAGCTTGTATTCTTCTCATTTTTTGTGATGCTCCACTGACATTCATGTGATTTCAAATATCTTAACGCGTTTAGTATACTAGCCAAAAACATCTCCTAGCCAGAGGTTCAAAAGCTTGCTAAACCTCCACATGCAAAATTTGAATCTGAATTTCTCAGCAAAAATTACTATACTACAGCACCATTACATTTTCCAGAATGATGCCGTTTTTTTTTTTACCAAATCAAGAACTGTATTCAATTATTAATAATTGACGTTTGATAGAAGGGACATTTTCCTCTTCTGAGCTGCAAGGATAAACATCTTTGGCAAATATATTAAATTTTCAACTATTAGTCTGGAACTTTTCTCTTTGTCAAATTGATTTTTATTATGTCAGGACCACGATGCAAGCACTACGCAGGATGTCAATTCATTATTGATCAAGGGAGAGACAATTCCGATTCTTTTTAACTATAGCAACCAATAAGAAAGTTGCCATTTGTCTGTTGAAATCAAAGCCGGTATTAAAGGGTAGAAGTAGTTCAAAATGATTGAAAGGCTGATGACCTTTAGGACAAGTGAAAAACAATAAAACGCCCTAAAATTTAGGATTATAACCTAATGGGAAGTGACTGGAATTAGGATTTGGAAAATATGTATAATATGATTTATGCCATTGACAGGCATCCGTTGAAGCACAAAACCAACCTATTTGTACATATAAGCACATTTGACACTAAAAAGAAAAACCTTAACTCAAAGAAATCATGTTTAAATAACCAAATTTGCTTTTTAAAAAGCTATTTAAAAATTAGGCCTTAAACGAATTAGATTCTGAACGTGTTAGAATTCGGGTAATTATAAAATGATAAAATAGTATTTCAATCCAAAAACATTTACAGCATAGTGTGGGGAATAAAAACATAAAACATCACCCCTTGTATATTTACCTGAAATTATTCAGACCTTTTTAATTTACAATGCCTGCGTTTTTTTGTAATTTGAAATTAACTGGATATGCTTAACTTAACAGAGTTTATGTGGGAGGCAATCAAGGAAAGAATTAGTCATTAAACTGTAACAGTGATCTCATTCATCTGGATGTCATATTTTTCCTCTCCCAAATGCTTTTTTAAATACAATATAACATCAAAAGCCCCTGTATTTACAAGCGGCTTTCAAATTGTGTCAAAAGGTAAATTAATACTAGATGACGTTTGTTTAATTCTGACAACTCCTTAATTGCTTGTCTGTCTTGTCGTAACAATTGAGCATGAAATTTATGTGTTCATCAAGTCCAATTAGACATTTAATTATCTTAATCCATAATTAGCATCCAAGCCTGGACTCAGCAATGATGAGAAACAATTCCATTTACTCTGGCAAATTTCTTTGCTCTCCTAATCTATTTCTATTTTCTATCTGCCTCTGTCAGACACTTGTTATGTATATTTAGAGGTTTGATTTTTTTTAAGGAGAGGGTGTCCTATAGAGTTAATGACACATTTGCTACTGTAATGACCTAAAGATCTTCATTCGACAAAGTCACACGCACACACACAGTGTGCCAAACAAGACAGCAGAGCGATAATGAGCTGATATTTACAACCCTAATGCATCTTCCTCGACTGCCTTTATTATGCCCCCATGGCCAATACCCCCTAGTTATTTATTTGACGGATGTGTGAGTATCTGCATGCCCTCAACTGAAAATGTCTTTGTCTAGTCTCTGTGCTTCGGTCTGATACTGTTTTACATGTTTCCAAAAGGTTGACATTCTGTACAGTCTAAACTGGTACACAAGGACAATGGGATATTGTTCTAAACTACCTTGTCTCTTAACAAACTGGATTTGGCAGAAAATGTCAATCAAATGCCTTTATTGTCATCATACACAGCTGCGTATAACGAAATTGGTGGTGCTACTCCACAAAGTGCGTTTTCCCAGTAAAAAGAAAAACATAAATAAGAAATAAAAATAGAAAAAGTCACATCCTGGCAAGGTAAATTCTAAAATATTGCACAATCTACATTGTTATTGCACACCCCGAAGGATGACCAAATGAAGGATTCCTCTTTATAGTATATCGACCAGGGGTGGTGAACAAGTTAGACTCAAAGAGCAAAAATTTCAAACTGTGAGGGTCTAAAATTACTCAGTAATGCCTCAGGGAGTAGTTCTACTTGTACTAGTAGTTGGTTAAATGCCACAGTACAGTTCAACTGCGTTGACCTTTTTAGTAAAATAGGCTTTCTTATTTAATTTTTAATTTTTTTTAGGTACATTTCAATTTAATTTGTATTTGTTGCCAGACAATTGCAGGGCACAGGGAGACAAACAACCATTCATGTTCAGATTTATACCTAGGAACAATTTAGAATGTTCAATCAGCTTAAACCTATGTTCTTGGGAAGTGGGAAGGGGAGGACATGCAAACTCCACAAAGGAAGGTCTGATTGAACTGTCTATCTCAGAAATGTAAGGCAGTTGTCCTAACAACTCATCCATCGTGCTGCCAACAGCAAGACTATTTTGTAAAAAATCTTGGAAACTATGCATTATGCTACAACGAAAAAGTAGGTATGGCACTTAAATCCCACTCCTCATTATGTGTGCATTTAGGAAAACTTTGAATCGCTTATAGAGGTTTCGTAATGTTTTCTGTGTCCCAATGTCTATTGTTGTGGATTTTGTACCACCCACAGTGTGTAAGGCAGGGGTATCAGACTCGGGTTGGTTCGCGGGCCGCGTTAACATCAACTCAATTTCATGTGGGCCGGACCATTTTAGATATAATATTTAGATTTTTTTAAATAAATGGATTAAAAGAACTGAATTAAAAGCCCTGAATATTCAGTTTTTTATAGATCTAAGACAATGTTTATTTTAGCCTTTTTTTATATATTTTTAGATTTTACAAAATGATTTTTCAACTAAAAACACAGAAAAAAATGATTAAAAAATTACAATTATTGATTTGAAAGGGGGAAAATCATGAAATTGAATTTACATCTGTACTCTTCATTTTAATTTGATCCTAAAACAGAAAGTTGGCACTCATGATTTACTTTCCCGGGCCACACAAAACGATGCGGCGGGCCAGATTTCGCCCCCGGGCCGCCATTTTGACATATGTGGTGTAAGGGATCATACACAAGACTCTCACAAGAACTCAGACAAATGCCTGTCAGTTACATATTAACACTTTAGCAATGGTTAGATGCCAGAAAGAGGTTTTTCCTCATGTTTTTAAATATTGATGAAAAATAGGAGATGGTAATAGTTGGGAACAATAAAGAAGCACAGGCTTACAAGACGTGTTTATGGATTCTTATTTCTGTGCAATTGAATCAATTCTAACGCAATGCAACAGGATGTCATTTTTTTGCTGGTGGGTAATTGCTGTTCTTGTTCAAGTGCAGAACAATACATTTTGGCACGGCAAGAATAATAGAAAAAAATACATTTCTAGCTTATGTCCTTGTCTCACAGGTTTCAGCAGCCAAGGTGAAAGATGTAGTGAAACTAAATAAAATTTTGAAGCTCAGCGAAAGCGATAAATGTTCCACTTGCATAAATTCAGCCAGATCGTTTCTTGGGGCTGTTTGTACAAAAACCGTACAGTACACAAGCAAAAAAAAAAAAACCTCACGGTGACAGTTTCTTTTTTCTGTCATAGATAAACAAATAATCCAAATGTCGCTCAGGAGCACATCTCGACTCATTTTAAAAACTGATTCAATGGCTCTATATTAACCAAAGTTGTAATGTCACTCAAGTCTTATGTTTGCACTTCTCTTCCTTTTTGCTTTTGTTGTTTCTTGCCAGACTTACAGAAAAACACTGTGCTTCTTCCTGACCTTAGAGATGGAATACATGCATGAAACAAATTGTATAAATAAATTATGAGCATATTATATTTGCTAATGCACAGTGTGCCCTTTGTAGCCGAGTGAGCCTTCCAAAACTTTTCATCTGAGTCCTCTGGCAAGAATACGGAATTTCATGTTGCAGGATTTTCCATTGTTTTTGCTTGGCAAAGCTACAATAAAAATTGAAATCACACTAAACCTCTGAACTACCGAAAGCATAGATGAATAGTAAGTATTCTATTACCAAACACCTTAATTATACATTTCCAAAAGCCTTTGCTTTCTAACATCCTTCAATTTGACAAGTATACATTTTTCTGAATTACTTAAGCATTTCACCTTAAATCAAAGATTTATTTATATTTCAAAAAGTTCTACGGTGTGAAAATGAAACCGGAGTACCCAAAGGAAACCCACGCAGGCCCGGGGAGAGCATGCAAACTCCACATCGGTGGACGTGACCTGGATTTGAACCCAGGACCCCATATATATATATATCAGTGGCGGTCGGTTCATTTTCTCGTAGCGCCTTCAACCTATCAATCCAACCCTCAAAAACTATTTTATGGCCATAAAACCTCTACTGCAGCTAGAGCTGCGACACATAAAAATATATATATATATGTATATATATATATATATATATATATATATATATATATATATATATATATATATATATCGAATCTTTCTAAAGTCTCGAAATTGTGCTTTTCATCAGGAGTGAACGAGGAGAAAATAATTGATCCTTTTCTTTTTTTAATGCTGGGCTGCAGGCTAAATCATAAATCATTGATAAGTCCCATGGCCCTCACCAAAAAGATCTCTCATTTGCAAAAACATTTAATTCCCTGTCCATCAAAATGTAAATCCCAAGAGCCTTTCTTGTGTTTCTTGGATCTATTCCCCCATTCCCCATCTATCTGAACAACCCCTTTATCTCCCTTATACAGGTATCTTCAATATGTAGTGTAGGTTATCATTGATCAGGTGTTATGTACCAAATCTGTGTGTGGGAAATGCAAAGAAGACATGGTTCATAAGTGGGAGTGTGTATCCACTTTTATTTCTGCAAAGCAAGAATTCAAATTCCTAAAATACCCCAAACTGTGGTCTGCGATTTTTACTGTATATTAATCATTTTCTCCCTCCACTTGTTCACTGCGCTCTTTAGGGACTCGTATTTGTTTCTCTGAAAGGCAATTTTTGCTTTTTGTTGCTCTTCTTTGAGCATATTAAAGCGAACACTATAAAAGCAATTATAGGAAGACAAAAGACAGCGAGTGTAAAGGATGCAGCCGTGAGCTTGTCTCTTGGTCTCTCAGACAGAATACGTATACTGTAATTATGCTCAGCATGGAGTTTGTTTCTGCTATCCTTTTTCCCCAGATGCTCCCTCCATAGCTCATCTGAGGCACAGAAGTCAATTTCTACTTGAAAGTGTAGAAACTTTTTGATAGCTAACTAGCTCAGATTTGGTATTTTTGCACACTTTTGCGGATGCGGATCTAGGAATTGGGACCAGTGACCAAAATCCTGGTAAACTTTTCAAGTTGAAACTAACAAAAGACTTATAAATAGTCATCCATTTTTTTTCCTCCTTTCACATGTCCTGGAAAAAAAACAACCACAAAAGGTGTCAAATCAGAGCAGCCCCAATTTGTAACAGGTATCTGGACTGCCAAAGCACAGAATAGTTGCAGTCAATCAAAAGGTGCTGCTTTTTAGGTGCGAACATAGCTGCTTGATTTGCGAAAATAGCACCCAATATCTTTCTATATAATATTTTTTTTTAGTTCCAGCTCCATCTTAATATCCAATATTTTGCAAGGTGGCCGTTTGTTGACTTTATTTTTTCTTTGTATGGGTTTTGGCAGTAATTTTCTGTTCAGTGTCCTTCATTTCTCAAGTGTAAAATGTCACCTCAAACAGTAAGAGCTTTTTGGCAAATGACAGAAATTAAAGGACTTGTTCTTGATATTTGCACAAATGTCATATTTTGAAAAGTTTCCATTTGTGAATCTGTATTCTCTGACGCACACTATCTCTCTTTTGCTGATAGGCAGCCACAGAGAAAATTGCCTCCATGTCTACTAACATGATCAAACTGGGACTTAAATCTGACATCTGAGAATGATGACAGAAATGAAAAAGGAAGACAAGTTAATAAGATGAAGGTAATCAGTGTTGGAGGCAAAGGAGATTTGGAAAACAAGATTAATGCGATTTAGAGATTACATGCAACATTCTTAACACTCAGCTAAATCGCGCCAACTCAGGAACTTTTGGAAAGGAAGCGAGGGGGCTGAGCTCATTTGAAAAGGGTGACCGAGGACAGTTGCTGAGGTTCATGTATCGAGGAATCATGCATCTTTTATAACACCCTTCTACGAAGCCTTTTAATCATAGTGTCACACTTGGTTCATTTATATTTGGTTATTTACTCCCCCTTGAAACAGTACTTGAGGTGTAAAATACCACACTTGCATATATGAATGGACAAATCCTATTTATATTAAATGCTAATAAGAAGACAGACAATAACATGGCATGCTCAATAATTGATTAAGTTTTGCTATTCACTGGATATTAATGTTCGTGTGGGGGTGTGTAACTTTCTCCGTGGGGTCCATTTGTGCTTTAACGAAAGTGGCGAGTGGGTTTCGTGAGACTGAGCAATCTTTCCTTTAGCAATTCTGCAAAGTGTGTGCGGATGGATAATGATACCACAGAAGCGAATGCTGAAAAGAAATGTTCCCTTGTGCTTTCACTCATATAGGACACACACACACGCTCACAAAGCCACTGCACATGCTCTGCGATGCACAACAGTCCAACTTTGTTAGAGCCTGTGCTCAGAGATTGAAGCAGTTAAGACCTTGTGCTGGCTCAAGGACTAAAATCCCACCAAGAATCGCTCATCAGCTCTCTCTCTCTCTCTTTCCTCCTTCTTTCTTTCCCTCTCTCTCTTGCTGCATCTCGCTACAGTCCCCAACTTCTATCCAGTACTGTGTATGACTGCATTAGTATGTATGGCCGTGTAGCTCTGGGTTTAGAGGTTTATGTCTCCTAATAGTTGAAGATTTGACACCCACAAGCAGCTGTAAAAAATCCCCTCCTGTCGGAGTATTCATCCCCCATTTTAAGAGAGGTTTCTCTTGCTGGGGAAAGCAATCACTTGTGACTTTCTTCTTTACTCTGTGATATTTGCCCTTGTATCAATCTGCGTCTTTATCCTTCTTTTCTTTTCAGAGTGATTGGATTAAGACAAAAAGAAAAACAGAGCAGGAGGTGGGTAAGAACTGATTAAGTACTGGTATGTGAGAGGACATTAAGCTATATGGAAATATTTCGCGAGGGAAGTACTTAATGGATAAGTAAGGCTGACTGTGTATGGCCCTTTCGTATTTATTTTCGCAGACGACGGGTGAGAAGCTGGAAGAAGCGAGCTGTTGGGTTGTGGAACACTTTAATCAAGGGGCAAGCAATCCTGCATGTCTCACTCAGTCATCCTTTATTGATGCCTGCCTCAGCTAGGCTGATGAATCATTAAGCCACTCATCAGGCATGGGAATTTGCCTGCTCTTCGGCCAACGGCTTACATTTACATAAATGACGTGCTGTCATTTTTTTTGCATACACACAAAGAATAATTTGACTTTTTTCGGGACTTTTCGCCACTGGGATTGGTTGTTCCTTTTAGCTCTACCAACTTATTAACCTTTTGTCACAACTAAGTAGGATAAGACAAGTTGGTTCAGAACAGGACGCCAGTGTTGCTTATTGTCGATCACAGTGGGATTTTGCACATCCATGAATCCCATTCACAAACATGTGCATAACTGACTAACATAAGCACAGAAAAAGAGCGAGCGAGGAGAAATGTCAGGGATGTAAAATAAGTAGCAAAGAGAAGCAGTTCCAGTTCCAGTATGTGGTTATGGCTTGCCTGTGGGTTGATGGCAGAGGAAAAGTGGAGGAAGTAATGAATACCCATGAAATGATGACACTCACGCGCAAACACATTTATTCTCAAGTGTGGGGTTTCCCTTTCAATTCGTCTCCTCTCCACCTGCCTTCCCATTTTAGTGTTATGACTAATCCCAAGAGTACTCCTCTCAGTATGCACCGGTGCACTGCAGCAACATATTTAAACACAATCGAGCCAGAGTGACATATGCAAACAGACAGAAAGAGCAGGCTCCCTGCCCATATGAAGAAGGAAGCCAAGTCTTGGTGGCTGCTTGCTGGGGGCGACGTGCGGACCACTGAAGCTGCTGTTCCTCCTGTGCACAGCAAACACTAGCTCTGCTTAGAGCTAAGAAGAGTGCCTGGCATCTTCAATTTGCAATAAGACAAAAGAAAAAATCCTGCCACGGCTCATGATAATTGCAGAGGATTGTTGACTCTATTGTAGCTCATGTAAAAGGCTGGTTGTGACAATCAGAATGAGTGATTAGAGCCGCTAGAGAATATGACAAAATGAGGGAACATTCCTTTTCATGCACCCAACATCAGGAGTGTACTATAGGCCATGTCATGATATACAGGTTTGTTAGACTGGGTACATGCATGACAAAGTGCCAATCAACAAAAAAACGCTTAAAAACAGTTGGTAACAGGATTAGCAACCACATAGCTAAAACTCGGATGTCGACTCTTTAATATTTATTGGAGATTTATCCTAATACTGCTGAGTTACTAATTATACAACACTAACATTACTCGCAGAGTTACCTTACCCTATCAACCTCCTTCTTAACCTCCAGTACAATGATATTTTACAGCATGAACTTTTTGTATCACAATTCCCTCTTTTTTCCCCCATTTTTTTCTTTCTCTGTCTTTTTAAACCATTCTTGTCCAGTTGCATTCTCTGAATTAAACAACACAAAACAATATTATCAACCACAACAGAAAACTAAACTCCCTTGTGGCACATTAAAACTCTTCCAGCCTTTAAAGACTCTCAAATGTACCATTATCTGTTTCATAGTAGATGGACAGGAAAAAAAAATGTATACAGCATTAGTGATTTTTTTCAATTAAAAGAAATTGGGGAAGTGATTATTGCAAGTTGCTTACTTTTGGACCCTCCACAGATTTCAACAATTAAAAGTGTATATATTGTTCTACATCCCCTCTCTAAGACCTTATCTTATAGGGGTGTGTCGCATTATAATCAAAGGACCTAAATTCCCTAAACTCTGTGACCCTGGCAGGGTCTATCATGACAAACAGGTTCCACACAGTACGCCCGAAGGAGCTCCAATGATAAGGGTTGATGTTACCATGAAGAATGACTCAAAGAAATCCCGGTCAGCCATCAAGTCTCTAAGGAGGAGGAAGCAGTGCACCATCAACACTGTGTTTATGGGCAATATGGCAGTGCTGACTTCAATTTAGAACACTCTGAGTGAGTGTGCCATCAAATTCCAAGACTTACTTAATTTCACCAACATGGCTACCCATGAGGCAGCAAAGTCTATTGACTTTGATGTGAGCTTTCAAATCTCTGAGGCTGGAGTGGTTAAAAAGCTTCTCGGTGGTAGGACCGAGGGCCCATAGGTTCCAGCCAGAGCTGCCAAATGTACTGGATATGAACCGTGTATCTTTGTTTACATGCCTCTACAGCAGAGGTTGGAAAACCGGTCCTCAAGGACCGCGATGGGTGCAGGTTTTTGTTCCAACCGATCCAGCACAGAGAGTTTAACCAATGAGATTTCTGCAGAAAACAAGAAGCACCTGACTGCAATCCTCCGATTGCACTTGTAGGACACCAGATTGGTGAAAAGGTGCCCTCTCTAAGGGTTGGAATGAAAACCCGCACCCACTGCGGAGCTTTGTGGAAAAGGTTGCCCACCCCTGCTCTACGACATCATGTCGACATCGGGACCAGTGATTCTGGATTGGTATTTCAAATTAATATCAAATTGTGGGAAAAGAAAATCCTGAAGAATTTACTTTTTGCACCATCATGACAAATGAAAGTAGTCCATTTTCATTCTGCAGCTCACACCTTCAGATATTTTTTTTCATGGACTGACTATTTTAAGGGTATAAGCCGCATTTGGAATATGCATGCCATATTTTGAAAAATTATTCCGCTTCTTTTTCGATGTGCTTTTGAACTACAGCATCCCACATTAGTGTCGTGCTACATCCAGCGGCGCAAAAGCTCCATGGCAAAACCATTCAGTGCATAGCGAAGAAACGCTATACACATGAAAGTCTTGATCTTATGTCATCAGTTTTTAGGGAGGTGAGACTTATAGGCAAAGAAACCTCTTTGATCTGCAAATGCAAAATGCCCATACATCTTTTTTAGCCAGTTATGTTCCTTAAACTGCACTCCATGTGTGTCTATACATGTGTGCAAGCACAAGTGAGAAAAAAAAATCAGATTCAATGAACAGACTAAGGATGAAACCCAATTTACTTGATTCACCGGGAGCCCCTTGGCCTCTTTTAGACCGGGAGTCTTTTGTCTGATTGTGCTCAACAAGAGGGTCCTGGTTCAAAGTGTCTCCCCCTCTCTGTGAATCATCCGTAGTCCAGATAATTATTTTGTCGGGGCTGGTCTTAGCATAGGCTGCATGTCAGCTGTGAAAATGCACACTCGGACTACATTTAAATTCATATATACAAACATCTTGAACACAGTCTCTCGGAAGTACACATAGAGGCTAATGTATTCCCAAATCCATTCCTATACACTATATTCATTTTGTGGCATGAATCTGGGAAGAATACATTTAGGGAAAAATGAAAATTATTGAATAGCAAATTGCTTTCCATAGCACGCCTCACCAATATTTATTGCGTTTCTATCACACAAAACGCACACCAACTCCAAATCTAGGCTTGCTGTACACACACACACACACATACGCACGCACACACCCACACACACACACATACGCACACACACGCCTAAGAGGCAAAGGTTGAACTTCTGAAAAATGAATTTGCTGGAGAAATGAGAAGAGAAATAGAGAAATGTGAAATGTCTGGAAGAAGGACATGGTCGCCATCCTGCTTCATGGATCTGCTCTAAAAATAGCGTACAGAGATAGGAAATTGGGATTTCCTACGAATGTTGTCTAAGTGATCCTTAAGAGATTTATAGAAATAATCACTTTAATATTGAGAGTTGTTATACCTTGTTTAATCACTTTGACTCTTTGAACTTTTACTTTGCACAAAAAAGTTCTCATTCATTCTCTGTTTATATTCTGCATTGAGCTTTCTATGCTTGTTAAAAATAAACAATTCACATCGATCAATAGTATAGAGTATGCATAGTATAGCTCATCTTATTTTCTGAACCGCTTCATCCTCATTAATTGTAATTTTTTTAATCATTTTTATTCTGTTTTTAGTTCAAAAATCATTTTGTAAAATCTAAAAATATATTTAAAAAAAGCTAAAATAAACATTGTTTTAGATCTATAAAAAAAATAATATTCAGGGCTTTTAATCTAGTTCTTTTAATCCATTTATAAAAATAATATCTAAATATTATATCTAAAATGGTCCAGCCCGCGTGAAATCAAGTTGACGTTAACGCGGCCCACGGACCAACCCGAGTCTGACACCATTGATTAAGAGTGCTCAATCAGCCTACCATGCATGTTTTTGGAATGTGGGAGGAAACCGGAGTACCCAGAGGAAACCCACTCCGGCCCGGAGAGAACATGCAAACTCCACACAGGTGGACGCGACCTGGATTTGAACCCACGACCTCAGAGCTGTGAGGCTGACACGCTAACCGCTCGCTTCACTGGCCCACCTTGAATGGTATATTACGACGGAATTCAATTGAAGGTGCTCTAATTTGAACCAATTAGTTTATTCATAGATGTGTGTGTCTTCACATTATTCAAAAAGCAAGGTGCTTTTAATCTGTTGGTGACCCCTGAATTCTCCATAAGACATTCTGATTAGTACAAAACATACTGTGTCTCTATTTCACATACACGACATTGAGATTTTGTGTGTGTGTGTCTGTTTGATTTGGTTATTGAGTGCGTCAATCACTTTGATTCTGAGCTGCTCTTCCAGATGGCTTTCCAAGCACCTTTTAATTATCAAACACACGTTAATTGCAAAAGAGAGAGTTTGTTTGTATGTGCTGGTGCGACTCCAGGTAATTATCTGATGCTGCGATCACTAATGACCACACAAGCAAACATCTGTCCCAACCTAATGTATAAACTGAGAGGTAGGGCATCTGCTCTGTGTGCAGGTGTGCATGTTTCCAATCTTTTTCAGTGTTGTGGAACTGGCTTGGAAATCCCTGTGAGTGCAACAATTTCAATGAGATGAGATTTCTATGAGGGCTGAAGTGAGTAGTGATCATATTTATATATAAGTCACCTTACAAGAATTAGACTATTTCTTAATTAAAGTCATTAAAACATTATTAATGTTTCCCTCTTAAATGAAAAATAAATATATATACCTATATATATCATTTGAAATTTAAAATAAAAAAAATGCTGAGATGTTGAAAGTTATTTATCATCCTTTTAAAATCAATTAAATAGCCGTTACACAGAATAGTTTAACCAGCTTCTAAAGTTGTCAGGATGCATTAAAAATGCATTCATTAATTGAATAAAAAGGTTTTCCATCTAGTTGTGCCAGTAATTTAGCAAATTAATTTTTGGGGGGATATCATTATTGTTCTTGAATTTCTTTTTTACTTGCAACCCTAACATTTCAAGTTAAGTGCTACTGTGCTTCTAATGAAAAGATTGAGACTGGAGCCCTGGCAATCAATTAGTTTTTGGTGTAATAAGATGAAGTCATTATAGATTTATATTGGTTGTCAGACATAATGGCCCCCGAAGAACACCGTAATTATGATTTAGATCGCGACAAAGATGAGATTGACACCCCTGTTACAGTACATAAAGTGCACTTCTATGCCATCCACTGTGCTACAGATATAATGAACACTTGACAACAGCCCATGAAAAGGATATAGGTACTGGCAAATTCAGTTTTGATTAAATGTTCATATATTTGGAAAAAATTCTATTGCCTACTGCTACTGTGAAATGATTAGATGTGTTGTGCTCAACACATTCAAGTTGATGGAATGCCTTATGATGATCCCTGTGTTCCCAGCATCATTAATTCACACAAGACTTAAAGCATATGATAAATTTCTTCTGCAATTAAAACTAAATAACAGCAATAAAACAATAAAGTATATTCTCTCATAGCAACACAGGAGGGTTTCAGGGCAAAAGTCCAATGACCAAGAAGGGGTCCAAAATTAACGGCCTGGGGCGAAGGTGCCTTTTGAGTACTCATAAAACTTTTATATCTTTTTTTTTCACTTTACTTTTCTTATAAACTCCAACTTTTTGCCCCGCAGACTGACAATAAACTATATTCTCTTTTGCACACGGCTCACATATTATTTTAGGGAACAATTCCAAATGATGATCAGGCAAAAACAGGCCATCTGCATTTTAACGTACATTTAAAGATGCAACTTAGAACAGAAACTTGTTTTACCAAACTTGTTGTTTAAATTCTTGCAATGATTGGTAAACATTATGATTATTTGATTCCTGGTGATAAATCTTTGATGACAAGTTTATATCGTTAATATAAACGACATAGTTTTAAATGAGAAGATTTTTAGCTGGTAGTGTGCCTTGAGATTTTTCCAATGCAAAAAGTGTGCCACATCTCAAAAAAGGTTGGGAAAAACAGTGTTTATAGCGCACTGTGCCCTCTTTGTGGTAAGAGAAATAATTTATCAAAAGGTTTGAATGGTCTTTCGAAATGGTCTTTCAAGTCCTGAAGTTCAATGCATGTGTGTGCTCAGCAGTGAAAGGTCAAATTGATAAATGTGAGTGAGTCATTCATGAGTAAATTAAGTAAATAACATTTGTACATAAGCAAGGGTCACCCACAGCACAACAACACAAACACAAACTCTCCTTGCAATGTCGTTTTTTTGTTGTTGTTGTTGCGGTTTTTAAGTTTGTAAGAGCTGTCTCCATACTCAACTTAAGTTCTGCACCTAGGACTTAATCAAGACTTATTACTACTACTTATATTACTTATTTATTATGTTGACCACTTATTTATCTATTACTATTTGGTGATTATTTATTTATCATGACTATTTAGTGATTATTTATTTATCATTACTATTTTGTGATTATTTATTTATCATTACTATATATTGATTTTCCATGTCTTTGCTTGTTTGTTGTTGCGTCCATAGACTCAGCGAGTGGTGCAACTAGGTACTGAACGCCTCCAAAACCGTGGAACCTGGACTTCAGAGGGAACAAGCCCGCTTCACTCTGCTGACCTCACTTGGACTACTTATTTATTTGTCTGTCTGTTGTTATTTGTGCGCTCTGTGATGAAACCTTTAAATCTCATTATACTTGTATAATGACAATAAAAGCACTCTATTCAATCCAATCAATTCAATTCAATTGTAACCATGGAGAAGTTAAACACACGAGATAAAAGTTAAGCAAAAAAAAATCAAATCAAAGAAAACTCAGATTGAGTTTGGATAAGAAAACGGTGAAGCGCCATAAGTAAACATTACGTATTTCCTCGAGGGAACCATCCTGGCTATCAAGTGGAGGTTATTATGCTATGCCACGCTAATGAATTCATTAGCTAAATGAAATGTCAATAAAGAGCTTGAGAGAGTGTTAAAATCAATGCAGAGCCTCCCATTGGCTCCCTCCTCCGCTTTCACTTTGTCCCAGCTCACCCATCCGTCCCAATTATCTATACCTTTCTCCCCTTCACACACGCTCGCATACGCACATGGTCACATTGAGTGTGATGGAGGACATAAGTGGTGATTAGGAAGAACACTTTGCAATGGTCAGCAGAAATGGGTCAGTCATACTGAAGTATTCAGCCATACTAACTCCCAATGTTTAAAGCTTTTAGCTTGTAAAAGTGTGTGTGTCTGTTTCATTGTGATTGTGAGTGACTCCACCATTAGTGACCTTGATTCTATAAAGAACTTTCCAGTGTTCAAGAAAACAACTTAATACCTGCTTTTATTTCATTTCAACCTTGTGCAAACTCTTTAGGTTTAACCCTGAAGTGTTATCTACCTGAAAGCCACTGTGCTAAATACAAATCAGCAGCAGTAAACAAAGCCTTTGGTTATAAACTGACTTCAGGCTTGTTTTCCGTATATAATACATTGGACTGTATACGTCTGAACTGACCATGGTTAAGAGTTCTTTGTCTCACAATGGTAGGAATGTAGTTAGTGTATGGTACAGCAGGAAAAAACGAAACAAACATTCTAAAGTTGATACTGTATGTATGGAAATGGAAATGTAGTTGTGTGATGCGACACACGTAATATCCCACTGAATAAGACATACAGGGGGAGGGAGAAATTATATATGTCAGCACTTAGAGCAGAAGGTCATGGGTTTGAGGCTTTCTCCAGAGAAAAATCCAATAATGCTAACTAGTTGATAGAGGGATACAAATCTGCTTGTGGGTTACCACTGGGGTACCCTTGCGCAATGCACAGTTCCCATTCCATAGTTCTACTAATGTTTCAATGTTATCGTACCTATTTGCTGTGAATCTATTTGCACACCTGAATGTGTTTGATTTGGTTCAGTTTTGCAATTAATAAGAGTAGTAGGCAGTTGAAGCACCTCAAATTACCTCACAGTCCCCCGTTGCAAAGTTTTAATCGAAATAATATGTTCTTACTGCTTATAGACAAACATTCAAAAATCAATACCACTTCATGGGGGATTTCTTTTGCAATTACCTCATATTTTTATTTCAAAGGATTAATATCTCCAGGGTTACCAGTATTCTCTTTGACTTGAACTTTATATCATTTCAATACAATGACAAAGATTTATGGTTCGAGCATTTAGCAAAGCATCCAAATCTAATTGCCAGTGTCTCCTTAAAGTAATAACCTATACGCTGTACAGCATGTTCGTTTTCATTTATTTCTTTAGTTATTTTTATTCTGCAATTTTTTTAACAACAAAAAAAAAAAACATAATTGTTAGGGGAACATGTTTAAACACCATGTCATTTCCATAAACACTGTAAAGCTCCAGCTTGGAATCACATGGGTGTAAATGCATGTTCACACACATACGCACACAAATGCATGCACACTCACAGCCGCACACACACAACTGAAATATTGGCACTCATTCTGACACCAGGCACCGATTCATCTGTTTTCTGCAACGGCAGTTAAATATACATCAAAGCGGATATTCAGCTTAGTATGCACACACAAGTCTATATAATATTCTATTGAGGGAGCACTCTAAAAGGCACATGCACATGAATTCATTCACACTACCTCTGTCCTATTGTATTTATTTGGTCTCACCTCCTGTCCTCGATAAAAAGCATTAAAAGTGCCAACGAGTTTTTAAAGACTGACTCACTACTAACTTTTATGGTCAAAAGTGCTTAGGAGGACTACAGTTAAGGGATGTCCAAGAGAGACCTTCAAACATGAGATCAAAATCACTAACGACTGATGAAGTCATATCTCCTGTAGACTAGGGTATAAATAGTTTAGAGAATTCCATTATAGGTATGTTTTTTCTTTTAAATTATTTTTTCTTTGTCAGAAATGGTTTATTTCAGTAGTATATGTTTTAACTTGTGCGTTGTGATTGGCTGGCATAGATTCAGGTTGTATTTTAGTTTAAGATTATATTTCTCATTGTCAAGTGCAGGATAAAAAAAATCATAATAGGTAGTGTGTAGGAGGCACAGTGGCAAGTGGTTAGTGCAGGGGTAGGGAACCTATGGCTCGGGAGCCACATGTGGCTCTTTCGATGGATGCATCTGGCTCTTCGCTAACCTGTGAGCTAAAATATGGAACCCGCTGGTGACAGAACTGAGATACTACGTCCAGTGCTGCTTTAGTCTTCTTTTTTTGGCATTAGACTCTGCTAGAATGCATACTCTCATTGATTAGCAACTGCATAAGAATGTTGTCAAAAGTATTCTTTTTTTCCACTTTAAAAGTGGTGAAATCACTAAAATAAAAGACACCCATTTACATGTATTTTGACTTTTAAATTCGGAGTATGGCTCTCAAGGAATAACATTAGAAAATATGAATTGTTTATGGCTCTCTTCGTCAAAAAGGTTCCCGACCCCTGGGTTAGTGCATCTGTCACACAGTTCTGAGATTGAGGGTTCAAACCGGTACTCGGTCGTTTGGTCGCCGGTCTTTTGGTCGCCCGGAAGGTTATTGATAATTACCATTTAAATCGTTGCTCAAATTCCCTAAATACAAACTTCGAATTATTATTTAGTCATACTTAATGCCCTGTTAATTATTAGGCTAAAGAAAAGCTCCAAATTTCCCGTACTTTAATTGTGTTTTGTTGGAGAACTTGTTAAGACCCTGACTGACGTCCCTTCCTAAGGGGACAACTCATGTACATACAAACTCTTATACACTCACACGTCCGCTCAGTGAAACTGCCTAGGGCCATTGTTGGCTTTTATTGATGCGTAGACCGTGTTGTTTTACCTTGTTTTGTCGCCGGTCTTTTGGTCGCCCGTTGTTTGGGTCCGGGCGACCAAAAGACCGGCGACCAAAAGACGGCGACCAAAAGACCGGCGACCAAACGACCGCACGCGGTTCAAACCCGAGTGGGTTCCGATGGATTTTAGGATTTTTTAAAATTCTGTGTGGAGTTTGCATGTTCTTCCTGTGGCTGCGTGAGTTTTCTCTGGTTACTCCGGTTTCTTCCCACATGCCCAAAACATGCAAAAACATTACTTTGAAACCCATTAGTCGCCAACGGATGAACAACCATCAACATATTTTTAAGTATATTACAACAGTGCACTCTGCGAATAGTCCAAACATAACTGCTACTAGAGTTTTGAATGGTGCTGTAGTATAAGACTTATTATTTATAACATTGAGTGAGTCTAGTGGCCCTTTTAATTATTCTTTCACGAGATGTAAAAGGCACATGATAAACTGTTGTATCTACCGGCTTTCATTCATAACACGCACTATGGCACACACAGCAATTAAGGATCTTTCTGAATAAAATGAAACAAGGTCATCATCATTTAAACCTTCTAGAAATGTTTTTTTGCAATATTTCATTGGTGCTTTGACACATTTCTAATGTAAATTATATTCCTTAAAGTGAACATTGAAAAGTACTATTATTGTATCTCCTAAAATTGACCTTGTTTTCGTGCATGCTCTGTGAACAGTTATGATGAAACAAAAAACTTTCAGAACAAAAAGGAAACATACAAGAATCCAAAATGTCTTGGTAAAATCCGAATGAAGATTTAATATGGACAAAGGAAAATGTTCTAACCTTTTGTTGGATTGAACAAGAAACATTTTAGCTCAATTTGTTTGCGTCCTCTCCAGTAAGAAAAACAATCCTGTCTCATCTTGTCTAGAAAATGTCTTGCCAAGGAGGCTCCAATATTTCAGAAAACAGACAAGATATTATATCAGAACAACTTGACCACAGAACTGTTTATCCTTCTGACAGGGATATAAATTGAGTTGTGTCCAGACGGATGTGGGCAAATGTGGCTGCATGTATATTTGTCTGACCTTCATTGTCTGTTCTGACCTCCTCTTAGTCAGCTTTTATCTGACTTTCAAAGCTTTGCACACATAGATTTGTCTTCATCAGTGGAGACATGTCCTTATCTCCTCCGAGCCACAGCTTGGATAGAATTCCAAATGCACTGCGTGAAAACCTCTTCCACCTCATAACACTAAAGTGATACCTCACACTAAATAGATGCTTGATGCCTCATTACTCTGTGATAATCATCCATCCTGTTTGTTCTTCCTACTAAATTAAGTAAAGCATCCTCATGCCAGGAAGTTATTGCACAGCATTCTTCAATTACAATTCAAAGGTGGAACAGTCCACATTAAATACATAAATATTGTCTTTTACTGTTGTCTTTTGAACATTCATTACAAACGCGTCAATGCAGCAGAATCAGGAAATGATTCAGATGGCAAAAAAGCTATATATGAAAGTAAAAGATGGAAAAGAATATCTTATTTAGTTTGGAGAGAAAAAAAGTCAATTCAGGAACACTACTTCACATTGCATTTCCAGTCTTTGTAAACACATTTTCTTCCACAATGGAAAGTGTGTTGTGATAATGACTATGTTTGCAGCATTCAATCAATGTGCATTCTACACAGTAGAGCAGTGGTGGGCCGTCAGGGCCTGCAAGGCCTTCTCTGCTGAAAATATCTGAATCACAGACGGATTTTAATTATGTTTTGTCCATGAATTCTTATTAAATAATTCCAAATTGTCTGTCAGCTTCCTTTCATTGCTTTTCCCCTGGTTGCGCTGCTTCCAGGTGCGTGTTTTCATATTTAAGTATCTAACCAATCACATTTCAGCCATTATTTGTTGCCAGGGTCAGAAATCTGCCTTGAGGCCTTCACAATCAGTTCGGTAGGCTCTGCTAAATGAAACAAGCATCGATAAAACTGTTGCTTTTACCAAACTGATTTTGAGTTGGCGACACCAATGCATTTTCACTGGCGAAGTGATACGTCATCGCTTTCACAAACTATGATTGGCTAGTGAGAGTGGATTAATCAGAGTTAACAAACTATCTGTCGCGAGCTGCACAAGCAAATATATTCTTGTGTTGATTTAATAGCGCTTTTGTCAACTGGAATTTGACTCCAAATGGATTTGTTTGCAGATTTACTGTCAAAGCTATTTTCAAGACGGACTTTTCAAGAAAAGCTGGACATCATTAAGAAAGGTCGGCAGAACTAAATCGAATACAAACTTATGCCAAAAATGGGACAGGACAGGTTCGACTTTCAGCTTTAGCTCCGATGGCGATAGAAAAGAAGGAGGAAAGAAAGGAGGATGGATTTTGTGTACAGATAAAAAAGGATTTCTGGTGAGTAAAATATGGCTACATTCCTAAATAGTATTTCAATTGTACGATGTTATTATTGATGCTTTTATATGTGTCGCAGCTGTAGCTGCAGTAAAGGTTTTATAGTCATAAAATAGTTCTTGAGGGCTGGAATGATTCAGAAATAGCACTGAATTCACGTCAATATTAATTCCAGCACTGTCGTTAAATCACAATCTCGAAGTCATTGCATCTGTAACCCGTGCTCAAGAAAAAAAAAAAAGTATAGATACTACTACCATACTCCATCACAGGGTTTATCAATTACAGTGTTACATGCTGAATGCCTGTCAAGTCAGCACACAAGTAGTTGCTAATGTTCTTTTCCTTAAGATCGTGATCACAAACTTTGAAGTCCCATGAGCCAATCTTCTTTAAAATTTATAGCTATGCAGCATGAGCCAGTATCAATCGTTGCTTGGGGACACGATTTTTTTAATTCTTTTATTTAATTTTTCTTTTGCCCTTAGGTTACCAGAAAGCCTGTCGATGCCATGTGACAGCCTTTTTAGTGTGCTGAAGCAAATTCGTGCTTGTTTGAAAATAATTTGTGTTTGGGCAATTCTCTGATTATAATAATTATCAGCCTAAGTGCTGTTATATTATGCAGAATATATATTTTCTTCTTTTGATTCGGCATCACATTCAATTATTGTTAGCCCTCTTCTTTGAACTGTATGCCTGACCTCTATATATAATATACTACTACCATGTATAAGAACTTACAATGCATCCAGTTAAATTGCATTCATGTCGTGATCCATTTTTTTTTCTTTTTATAGCCCTTATCTCAGAGGAGCTAGAGCATATCGTAAATTAATTTGAGTGAGATGACGGGTACACTCATGACTGGACTCCAGCCAACCACATGGGCATATTGTGGTCACTATTACACTGGGCAATTGTGCTAACTGGACATGTTTAAAATGAAAACAATCAGAAAGATATTAGAATCTGCTAACTCTGTGTTGCTTGCTTGGTTTGCTATAGTATGTCAGATATCTAAAGAGATACTGCAACTGGCACAACACTTCGTAGTTTCAGCACATACTTTATTGATTCTATGTTCCAAGATATGAAGAAAAATAAATGGATATGCCTTCATAAATGATTAAGATATAATTGGCTGTTGCGTAATTGGTTAGAGGTGCAAAACAGAAGCGAGCGGAGGAAGAGATGAGGGCACGTAACAACAGACGGTCGGGACATCAAAAGAGCGACTGCAGAGGTGAAGGCAGACAGATGACACATAGAGTTAATACAGCGTGTCACATTTCGATATTTGAGAGTTGACATTTCGACACATGTAGGTTTGTAAAAAAAGATGTTTCATAATGTGATGGATTAACCATGTGTCAAGCATGGCAAATTTTAGGGGAAATAATGGCTGCCAGAATGCAAGACCAAGTTAGTTATATTGGGAACTGTGTCTAATATTTTGGTGATGTGAGTTGATGCCTCTTAATTTAATAATAGTAATAATTTCTCAAAATTCCAATACATTATATATAACAAGCAAAACAAAATACTATGGGGATACATTTGGTCAGTCTTTGCTGACATTATGTTAACTAAACTCCGCAGTCATTATCAGCCCAAATCCCAATCTTCCATCCATCTCGCAGTTAATAGAAATGTTAGAATAATGTGGTGGCATGTTCACCAGTTGCCTTCTTTAAAAAACAGTCACTTTTTAGTGTCACAATAGGACCATGTTGGCAATATTGAAGACATCGTAGCTTCCACATGTCAAAATAAAAGCATTTTAAAATCTGAAAAAAAAATGTTTTAGTTTGGGTAAATAAAGACTTTCAGGATTGATGAAGGATAGAACAAGTTAAACCGCTTGACTTCTTGCATTACCAAGAGCATTTTTCTCCTTATGGGAAGAGGCTCAGCTTCCAAAAGTAAGCAGGAAATCTTCTTGTTTTATTTTTTAGCTCCCTTGATCACTCAACATTAAGGCATATTCGAAGGTCATAATGTTAAGTCCAGATAACACATTTAGCAGAGTTCAAATGGTACTTTGAACATTGCCAATAAACTTCCTAAAGGTTGTATGATTGCCAGAGTTTGGTGTTGAAACAGATTCATTTAATTTCCACCATTTATTGGTCTATAATTCTTGAGCATCCATGTAAGGTACTCTGCGATGCCTGTGTGCGAAAAGTATTCTATTAGTAATGCTGTTTTGCTTTGTATTTCTTCACACTAAATTATCTTGGTCCAAATCATTAGTGTTCAACATTCACAACAAGAATAGTCTAATTTTTGGTGTTTTTCTGAAGAAAGAACTATTTTGGAAAGTGTTGTGAGAGTACACCAATGGCATGCCCCTCACCCAGAATGGTCTGCTTCTTTGGAAAAAAAAGTTCCCAGGTCTTCTGAACAACTTTTTTCTGCATCTCTGCCAAAGTCCCCACGTCCGCTTTGTTAGTGTGAGCCAGGACCAAACATGACAAAATAGTGATGACTCCAGCAACACAGAGTAACACGTACGGATGTTTACCAGCTGCCCATTTCTGCCAACTTTGCAACAAAATTCCTTTAAGTTCCTTTAGGTAAAACTCTGTCTTTTTTTTCACGCTAACAAATAGTGAAAAATGTATGCTATAAAACACGCTTTAATGCACACACACTGAAGAACCCAGTCACACAGCTTGTTTGACACCATGTGTGTTGGTTGAAAAGACCAATGGAAATGTGTAAAGATATGGAGTTTTTCCCGGACACACACAATGCAACACACATTCTATTAGTTAGTAACAAAACTCTAATTAGTGCAATTTACAACATAGCACCTCATCTCGACCCGAAAGCTATCTAATGCAATTCCATTTGTTTATTTCCCATAGCCTTGGGAGGAAAGGATTATCTTATAAGACAATGACTTCCTTCCTGAATACCCAACTGTGGCATTCTCGTTATTATTCCCTGCACAATAATACTAATAAAAAGAGGACGGTTCGCTCATCAACGATGTCATTAAATGTAGAATTGCCTGTGGAAATGAGACTTTAATACTACTTTGCTATGAGAAAGCATTTACAAAAAGCTCCAAGTGAACTGAGTACATAAAGATTAAAAAGATGAGAGTGGGTACCTACCGGTGACTCGCAAGCTCCTGCGGTGCACAGTGGCCCCCTGAAGACCCCTTTAACGCGTCGAAAGTGTCCGTTGCTGAGATGCGTGGAGCTGATCACCAGGTAGTAACAGGCGCCGCACGCCATCCCGCGGGACTCTCGGGGCTCGGGGCCCATTACGGCCACCTCTGTGTTGCCTCCGTGTGTCCTCCTAGAGTGTTTTAAAGTGGCCGCAGACCTACGAGGACGGACTAGGCTCCTCACAACCCCCCTCCACCCCCTACTCAGCTACTTACTCAGTCGCAAGCATGCACATGGAGAGTAAGGAAGAAGAACTCCGGGCACACATGTTCGATACTTGGGACCCAGCTAAGCCTCTGGAGTGCGCCGCATTTGGCATGCTGTCCTCGGTCAGGCTGAGATGAATGAATGCGCGCCTTTTTTGGAGGGGGCTCTGAGCTCACCCCCCACCTCTTTGCCCCTCATCCCTTCTTCCTCTCGGGTAGGTTCACTTGTGCAGCTCCTACTCCGCGCACGGAAAAATGTTGAAGAAGGAGGTGTGACACTCTGCTCTGCCTCTTGATGCTCTTTATTGATTGGCACCAGATTTAAGACGTCCCCGTGCTATGAAATAAATCCAGAGGTGCGCGGGGCGGTGGAGGCGTAAATCCATCGAAGATTCAACCGATCAAGACAGGCTGATGTGGATCAAATTCTTTCCCACGGAAGAAATATACATACTCTCTCTCGCTCTAACTCTCTCGCTCTAACTCTCTCTCTCTCTCCCTCCCTCTCTCTCTATTTCTCTCTCCCCCTTTTCTTCAGTTATCCCGTTTCAACATGATGTGTGGATGCAATGCTACTCAGTTTGTATATATATTACTTTACACACAGCTTTGAGTTTGTGCGAGTCAGTGTGTGTGTGTTGTTTACAATTTGAATGAGTCATATAATATAAATTCATTAAAGCTGGTTTTTAAGATGAGGGGCTTAAAAGTGAACGTGAGAGTGCTTTTACGGAGCTGTTCACAAACAGGGTGCTGAAATTAAAGGAGGCGCTGCCAAGCTAATAAAGGCACACATCTAAAATGTAAAAAAAAAAGTTAATGTAATTTTTTGTATCATTCTTTAGTTTTGGTCTTGTTAAAAGGAGCACATTTTAGAGCAGACCTGGGCACTCCGGTCCTGGAGGGCCACTGTGGGTGCAGGTTTTTGTTCCAACCGATCCAGCAGAGACAGTTTAACTAATTAGATTTCTACTGAAACAAGAAGCACCTGACTGCCATTCCTGATTGCACTTCTAAGATACCAGATTGGTGGAAAGGTTTCCTCTTATGGGTTGGAACGAAAACCTGCACCCACTGTGGCCCTTTGTGGAATTAATTGCCCATGTCTGTTTTAGAGGGTCGCCCAAGACAGTCATTTTATCTTACACAGCTCATACACTTCATTGTGTAAATGTGACACTTGGACACATCGAGAACAAATCACTCAATCATAAGTATTTACAAAAAAAAAACATTTTGGGAGGACAAAAAAGTCATGTAAATCATAAACAATATAAAGTTTGAATCAATTAAGAGTTATGTTACAGTATTGTTATGGCTTTGAATAATGATGGAAAAATTACAATTTCATACAATGAATATCAGCATATAGAGAGCTAGTAGTTATATTCTAAAACATTTTTAACCCCTGCATCCCTCAAAAACAGAGGAGGAAAATGGAGGGATTTCATGTCTCTAGTGACTTAACAATATGACTTTTCAAGTATATATTTTTAACCAAAACATTATGAGGTCTCAGGAGGGAGACAGCAGCTGCTGATCTCAGAATGTTATGTTCATGCTCATGGAAACTCATTAATTCATTCATCTTCCATATCGTGCATCCTCGAGAGGGTTGTGGGGGCTGCTGGAGCCTAACCCAGCTGACTTCAGGCAAAAGGCAGACTATGCCCTAGACTGGTCTCCAGTCAGTCATAGGGCACACAAAGTGACAAACGACCATCCGCACTCCCAATCACACCATCACCAGCGGGAATCCGAAGTCAGGCGAGTGACCCTCTACACCACTGCTCTGAAAACTGTTGATTATTTTCTCTTTGTACACCTCTTATGTAGTAATTAACCAAACTGCTATGGGCATAAAGTCAGAAAAAAATAAAGTAAGAAATATGTTATTAATTTTGGACTTCTCATCTTCATTTTAATGTATTATCTTCTAAAGACCATGTTTTCACACAGCTGTTATCTGGAATATCATTAGGTCTGGGCCCACTATGCATGATGTTGTGGCCAGAAAGATACAGTACAGCAGTACATATATGCATATATATTGGTGGAAGGCACTGGCATTATTTATTTTAATAATCAGCAGAAACAGGATCAGCCAGTCAGATAGTCTGTTAGACTTTGTGAATTGAAAATTTAATTAGTTTTGTTTATTGGTTAGCTTTATGGCATGATGAGTCAGTGTTTTTTTATTTGGACAGTAATTTTCACTCTATTAGAGATAAATTGATTCTTACATCACAATCACAGGGTACCTTTTGAAAGCTGTTTTTTTTTATTTAGATGCTAGGTAGACTACAATTTCACATAAAGGTGAATCAAATTGGTAAAGTTGACAATACCAAACATATTCATTTTCTCAACCACTTATCCTCATGAGTGTCGCGGGCAATGTTCCCTCTAATTTTTCGTTTGTCTGGGCAGAAAGACAACCTCCCTGAGCACACTGAGTACCTTGACAGGTATATGTCTACTAGCCATAAATGATCTAGTCCTAATAAAATGTAATGATTCATATCTGTGGATAAAATATCAAAATAAATGACACTAGAATCTGCACAAATCTGACTTCAAGTTGACCTCATTTTTCACATCTGTCCTTCTCACTTCTCATTCTGCTTCAAATGACTTTTCTGCTAAATGTGTCACTCGAGATAGTCAAGCGTCCATTTATGTGCAATATTTTTCCATCGGAAAACTCGCTTACAACTTTAGCTTCGCTGTATGTTTTGCAGAGAACTTTCTTTTGATTTTGATTTGATTTATTTCATAAGGGACAGCACATATTCATGAACATACATATGTAAATATGTAAGATTGCAGCCAAGGGCTCATTTCCATCTATAGTCCATCATGTAAATTGAAGACAAACGATGACATATACCACACACACACACTGAAACACACACAGACGCACACTTGGCAAAGTTTTCGACAGTTCTCACCCAATTTCACCACTTGTTCTTCTATTTGCTCCAACAGCCATTCCATCTTAGAAGAACCACATTTCTTTTTTACTTTAACTCGTTTGGCCATTATAAAGGCTTGCTGAGCGCAGGGAACATAGAGACGGACAACCATTCACGCTCACACTCATACATGGGTGCATTTTAGACTGCTCAACCATCCTACCATGTATGTTCTTGGGATGTGGGAAGAAACGGTATTACCCAGAGAACACCCACACAAGCCCAGGGAGAATATGCAAACTCCATATATATATATATATATAAGTTACAAGTTTAAATCTCAGTTCACACCATTGATATTGAATGGTTGTTGTTCTACGTATTGATTGGCTGGCAACTAGTTTGGGATGTACCTCAATAGCCAAAGTAAACTCACCTGTTACCAAAATGAGGAATATTTGAAAGAAAATCGAACAATAGATGGATGCTTACTTGTGGGGAACACTTTTTTGGCTGTTTCTTTTACTCAAATTATTACACTGAGTGGCCTTTAGTCCTTGTACTTCTGTGCCAGATCTCTATCATGTGCTCAAGGTCAGGGCAAGCCCTTTCCAATTCGCCGGCTTTCAAAAGTGTCAGCTCTTTGAAACTGACATTATAGCTTCAGAAAATCGCCTCCCAGCCAGCCACACATACGCGATTCAAAGCAAGGTTGCCAGCCAGTGAGTGTGCAATGGCTCTCAATTTTGTCTTTGTACTCATCGGGGATTCCTCACCTTCTCAAGTATCATACGAAGAAATATGAAGAAAACATCTAGACTGAGTCATCCTGCTCTCTGACACACAGACATTGACAATCTAATGTTTATTGAGGGAGGGCATGCGAGAAAGCATGTCATACTGAAAAATGATCATCATGGATCTCAGTGGAATCAGATTTAAGTCCTCTTGATCTCATTATTTTTTAATCATTTACTGCCCTGTAATTAGCTGCGGAACGTCCAGAATGTACCTCATCTTTTGCATAATGTAAGATGGGATATCCTCCAGCAAATCTGGACGTCAAATGAGGACGAGTTGTGTAAAAAAAAAAATCCGGTTCAAGCTTTTGTTTTGCACCGTGTCACAGTGTTTCTTTCATTCTACTGATAAAAGAACCAAACTTTTACTTTTTTCAAGACAGCGTGATCAATGGAAACCATAACACCAAAGCTTTACTTTGTGTTATTGAGGAAAAAAAGTTAACAATAAATGTTTAATGTGTCTCTCATGTCTCTCATTAAGGCCTCTTTTGAATTCCTTTGATTTTTTTTATTTTTTGCATTTTTTGTGACTAGTTTAGAGGGAAACACTCTTCATGTCTCATTCATTTGGAGATGAAGTTAAGGAAATGTATTATGCCATACGTTTTATAATTTCTTCATGGCTATTCTGCTGATGGCAGACACTATCAATAGTCTGTCTGTCAAATCGCAGTGCACTCAAAATTATCCATGTCCTCAACATGAATATAAAAATCAGCTAAAATGGAAACATATCATGTGAGTGAATGGAATGATTATTATTAATTGAAATAACTTGCATTAGAGGACACAACTTAACTCAAAACTAAGATGATTAAATACGTATTAGTTTAAATTTGAGAGGTGAGATTAGAATATTTTATATTTGTATTTTCAAAACAACATTTTTCATATGATTGTCTCTATGTGACCAATTTAGGTTTCACCCTACCTCTTGTCCATAGTCATCTAGGATAGGCAGACATGACATTATGCTAACCAAGTAAAATGTCTTGTGAGCATTCTTGAAGCAAGCTGCTACGATTTTCTCCAAATACCCAAATTCAAATAAAACAAAGCTGACACTTACTGCGCTAAGACCTGAGACTTTCCTTTCGGATAGTTGACTGAAATGCTAATACTAAATCAAAGAAAAGAAAAGCTACACAAGGATTGTCAGCTGCCCAGCAGGTCATTTCTGTTATGTATAAAAAAAATAACAAACAGCTACATAACAAAACAAACTTGCTAGGGAAAACAAAAAAAGGAAAGCAGCACACCAATATAACATGAAATATCTCAAACAGGGTGGCCCGGTGGGGTGAGTTGTTAGTGCGTCGGCCGCACAGCTCTGGGGTCCTGGGTTCAAGTCCAGGTCGGTCCACCTGTGTGGAGTTTGCATGTTCTCGCCGGGGATGCGTGGGTTTCCTCCCACATTCCAAAAACATGCATGATAGGCTGATTGCACACTCTAAATTGCCCCTAGGTATGGGTGTAAGTATGCATGGTTGTCCGTCTCCTCGTGCCCTGCGATCGGCTGGCCAGCGATTCACTTCTGGCCCGGAGACAGCTGGGATTGGCTCCAGCACCCTGCGTGACCCTAATGAGCCCAAAGAGGTTCCGAAAATGAGATGAGATGAGGTATCTCAAACATAAACAAGACTCAAACACAAACAAACAATACTCAAACACAAACAAACATTACTCAAACACTAAAAATTCTCAAACACGAAAAATACTCAAACACAAACAATATTCAAACACAACCAAACAATACATAAACACGGACAAACAATACTCAAACACAAAAAATACTCAAACACGAAAAATACTCAAACACGAAAAATACTCAAACACGAACAATACTCAAACACGAACAATATCAAACACGGACAATATCAGACACGAAAAATACTCAAACACGAACAATACTCAAACGCAAACAAACAATACTCAAACAGAAACAAGCAATATTCAAACAGAAACAAACAATACTCAAACACAATCTATACTCAAACACGAACAACACTCAAACACGAACAATACTTCGACACCGGTGGACAAAGACACAGGATTTAGATACACCGCCAAGGGGTTGACAAGACAATTACGGGAGGGCAAAGTTGATCAAATGTCTTCATGATTGACGGTTTCCATCTTTTGTTAGTGGCAAGTATTTTAACCAAGCAAAGAAATCTAACTTTAATTTGATGATTCTCCACTCACAAATACCCTGCCACATCCACAATTCTACCTGTTTGAGACTCTCTTTATGCTCTGGGTTCAACCTTGGTTCAAAAGAATTGCAAATTACTCAACTATACTACACTTTCTCCAACAGCCCCATTTCACGACACATATAAAACAAAGTATTATTTGATTTGTCTGCCCATGCTCCCCAGACTAAAGGGTGTGGCTCACTTACAGACAGGCCATTTGAGTTGCTCCAAACATAGAACTGTTGAGAGAGGATGAAATGTTTTGATGAAAAGTTTTAAGAAAGCGGTTTAAAACTCCTGTCAAACTGGTGTGATGAGTGCTATAAGTACAAAGCAAAACATGCAGGCATTGTAGGAAGTTAATTTAATTGCATTAGTGCAACAATGGTGTACTATTAGCCTTCAAAGTTTTCCAAGAAAGGACATTTGCTTTATGTGGCTGGAATGCTCCATAATAAGTTCTAATTATTAAAATTCTTTGAAAATCAAGTCAATGGCAACTATTAAATTAAAAGCCCTTTTCTTCCCTCTTACATTATTATAATGCCAGCAATTCATGGTGGGTGTTCTATACAATGATGTCTTTAGGATACAGCTTCTCTGCTGTTAGACTGAAGTCAAATATTAATGCAATCAACTTCCTACTTTACTTGAAGGTTTATAGAGGAAGTAATGGTGTACAACTGCATGTATGCGTCCACTGGAAATGTAAATGAGAAAACAAATGCAATATATCACCCAGCAGATCTGGCACGGTTACATTCACAAGAAACATCATTAGACTTTCACAATCCCATATAGACATGAGTACTATAAAAATACATCTCGCCCCCCCCAAACATACAGACACACACTTTCCAATAAGTACTTTAGTTTTTAATGTTGTACTACTGCATTTCAACACACTAGTTAGTCAGTGTTCATGTGTTTTTCGCTGATTAACATAGATAAACTATTGCAGAGCTCTACACAACTGCAAAACAATACTGAACATAGTGTAATGTTTTTTCTTTTCTTTTTGGCGAAAAAAACAACAATCAGAAGCAATAATGTGCAAATGTTGTGCAATATATCTTTCGAGATTTAGTTCGCACTACCCAAGATGGCTGCCAGATTCCCATTCTGCCCGTCTCAAGATGGTGATTCACATCCAAACGTGTGGCATCCAATCACCCTTCTGCTGTTAAATGAAACGAGTTTATCACGAGCAGGCATTGAATCTATTCTATATATCATTGACCAATATGGAATAATGTAGCAAATGATCAAAATGTTCACTTCTGTGAGGCCTCCCCCTTCAAATGGATTGGACATTTACATACCTGTCAACCTCTGCTGATAACTGCCCTTATAAATGATTATTGATTCCCCTTACAAACCCCCCAAAAACCTTACAAACACCGTACGACTCGTACGGTGTTTGTAAGGTTTTTTTGGGGTTTGTAAGGGGAATCAATAATCATTTATAAGGGCAGTTATCGGCATAGGTTGACAGGTATGCATTTATTACCAAGAAACAGTTACATGCAGTAATTTAGTGAATATATATTTTTTAAAGCTATAATCTTTACATAAGCATGGCATTGGCCCACACCACACGGGTGTTGGAACCGCTACCGAGAGACAAAGAATTGTGTTGTGCAAAACTACTGGTATGACCGAGTGCACCCTAAACAATGCAAACAGAATTAGCACATACATCTAAGGTTGCTAAATGATGAAAAAAGAAAGCAAAGGCTCGCTTCAGTTTTTAATAATGTTCTTCAGAGACCATAAAACTGGTGACAGATGAACACTAATTGGCCATGTTTGAATAAACATGAATCGAAGGTGGGTTTATATTTGCCCTGGTTATCCACAAGAGGAAACCTTTATATTTTAAACACCCTAATTCCCTTAAGTACCACCTCTCTTCATTGCTCTCTCCTTGCTTATGGTGCACTCATTACTGCTGGAAATGATGCAGTAGAATAGATGCAGAAAAAGGAGGGCGGCAGGGTGTGAGGGGTCTGACTCTGTGGGTGGGGGACTCTAAAAGAAAAAGAGAGGAAGCAAAAACCATGGTGGTATCTGTTTTCCCCAGTTGCTGCCTCTGGCTCTCTTCCTTTCTTGTCTCTACTTATAAGCTGCTGAAATATTACAGTTGGGCTGCATATTGCTATCGTAGGCATAGTGCTTAAGAGTCATATTCACTATTGGGAACCACAAGCTGGGATAGTGTGTGGGTGACTATCCATGTGTGTCACTGATACCCTCCAAAGAGTCAAAGTGGAATCTTTTTCATAACTAGACACCATCCCACTTGGCCTCTGGTTTTATCTCATGCATTTCACCACAATTCAAGCAGTTTTTGCCGCACGTTTTCATATCAGTCTATCCATCCATTTCCCAACGCTCTTGTTCAGCTCGGGTTTGCAGCAAGCCTGACCTTATTCCTTTTGACTTTGTACAGAGTGGCAAACATAGAGGATAACCTTGACTGGAAACTTCTAAATTATACTGCCCATTCATTCCTACTCCTAACATCAGTCCACTCAAGCTGGCTAAAGAGCACATGGCAGTGTTATTACATCTTAAAACTAGTCACATTACTTTCTGAGTCTTCCTTTGAGTTTAAAAATAACGGATTCACTTGTAAGATTACTCTACTTACTTTAAGTAAATACATTTTTTTCTTTTCTTTAAGCCGAATTCAATCTTGGTAATTTTTTTTAGAGTAGCTTGCTCAAAAAAATCCTATAGATTGTGGTTAATGAGTGTCACAGTTCAAATATTAAATTGATTGATTCAACTATCCCTCAGCAACAATAGTTATTTTATCAATGATGAGCACAACAGTGGACGAGCCAAATTATAGATGCTAAAATAACATCAGCTATATGAATGCGGTCTGAAAAATGAGAATTAATTACTCGTGTGCTTCTGTCCATGTATGAATATTGAGATTTATTGCTTTTTGTTTGAAGACAGCAAGCTCTCTGTCCACTCTGTGTGTCTCTGCACAGACACACACACAAATGCATGGGTGGCAATATAAAAATGTCACAGTTGTGTGCGTCTCCATACCGGATGGCCGTAGCCGTGCACATATTGGTTTCACACAGCGGCAGTAAAGAAGCGAAATATTCTGTAATCTAAATGTAAATGGAAGTTAAATTTACCAGTGGATTCTATGTAATTGCTTGTGCCGCAATTTATCGAAGGTATATTTGGTTACCGGAAAAGACTGATATGAGCATAGGTGGAAAAAAATAGAACAAAAAGTATACAAGATGAGGGATTTTATTTTCAGTTTTAGTTTTATGTCCAGGTGGCATACAAGATCAAGAGATATGGCCAAAGACCACATAGTGTTCCAAGTGAGTACTTGAGCTCTTGAATGATTTTAATGGTAAAACGTCCTGTTGTGTGTTTTGCCTTTCATGTGTAGTGTCAAGAGTGGCTCATTTGTCCCTCCTGGCTTGCCGTCAGGTCAGAGCAGCTGCAAACAATCCTTGATTACTTCCTGATGTGGGTATTTAAGCACCACGTAAACGGTCAGTCATTGTCGGGTCGTCCTGCGTGACACACCACGTGTCACAGCATACATCGCTACAAGGTATTATTCCCCATACTCCGGTTCTGTTACGTTTTGGGATATACAAGCCCTTGTTATTTTTTAAAGCGTTTGAGTCATTTAAGCTACTGTCATGAGAACAGCCCGTCTTGTTCTATCCTGCTTCCCCGCTACTCTGTCTGAATCTCCCCGATCGCGCCACGGCGTCTCGGCGTGATCATAACATGTACGGCAATACAGAAATCCAATTCATTTGTTTTCAATGCTAGAGGTAAGAAATCTCACTTTTGAGAAACTGTCGCATATGTTCACTGACATTACAACCAGAGGTGGCATAAAGGCATAAACAGTGAGTGGATATTTGTACACTATGCATTAATATTGACAGATTTATTTAGTGTGCGGGAGTTTGACCCATACTGCATTTCAACTTCTTTTGGATGAAATGGGTAGGTCTTTGGTATATTGATGCAATCATAGGGGAACTACTCTCAGTTTTCAGATGCAAAAACAGATATTCACCTCATGCATGTTCATTGAAAAAAGTATTAATCATACAAGTGTTAAATTTAAGGGAGCCAGTGCAAAGCAATTATTACACTTTAACTTCAGTTGCAAGTCAGTTTAGAATGTCTAATGTGTCATTAACAAAGTATCCCAATAATTATGGTTTATGTCTCATAATTAACTTCCAGAGTAGAAATTCCGCAATTGGTTGTTTATTATCTCTCACCTGATAATGGCAATTCACTCTTGTCATTTGTCCTTCTAAACCGCAATGAAGCCTCTTTTTGGCTATTCATCGCAAACATTTCAAACAGCAATATATAATTCAGTATTCTGGTTATTTTCAGATCCCATTATTAAATTTTAGTATGAGTGTATCAGTTTATATTCTTGTATTTCTTCTTGTGACAAAATTTGTCAAGTGTTGAGAGTGGATCTTCTTTTGGAATAAAATAAAAGAACCCATAAAGACAAAGAAAAAGCAATGCGAGGTAACAATAATTCTTTGATACTTGTTGTACCCCAATACAATTCTTGAAGTGTGGAACATTAAGAAGCCCTTTTAATGCTCTTTGAAAGCTATTCATAACATACATACCTACAACCCTCCTTGATGATTCATATGCTACATGAAAGGTAATCAGTGTATCTGCAGTTGAAGGAAAATAATGGTGTTTCACGATGGCATCAACATGCATGCTTGTTAATTTTCCTATTTATATTTTGGCTGCTTTATCAGCCATGTCATAATTTACTTTACATGAAATCATAGATGATTGGAGTTTATTTTTCTGTAAAATTGAACAAGTAAACATTACATCAATGCAACTAAAGCAGCGGTTTCAAACCAGTCCTCAAAGGGCCGCAGGGGGTGCAGGTTTTCATTCAAACCGAACAAGCGGACAGCTTTTGCAAATGTAATCTGTTGATTGCAGCCAGGTGCTACTTTTTTTGAAGACCCCTCATTGGTTTAACTGGATTGGTTGAAACAAAGACGATGATGAACTGCAGCCCTTTGCAAAATCGGTTTGAGACCCATGGACTAACGGGTAACACAGAAATGGAAACCTTTGCACCGTCCAATAAAACAATGGGTGATGGAAGAAACGTACATATTTTGTTCCTTGAAAATGAAACCTTTAAAACATGGCTTTTAAAGAAGAATTCATGAAATTTTCATGGCTTTAAAATGGCATCCTTCCAACGATGTCTTCCTGTATACCAGGGGTAGGGAACCTATGGCTCGGGAGCCACATGTGGCTCTTTTGATAGGTGCATCTGGCTCGTTGCTAACCTGTGAGCTAAAATATTAAAATCGCTGGTGACAGAACTGAGATATTACATCTAGAACTGCTTTAATCTTCATTTTTTTGGCAGTAGACTCTTCTGGAATGCATCCTCATTGATTAGCAACAGCATAAGAATCTTTTATAAAAACAATTTCATTTTTTTCCACTTTAAAAGTGGTGAAATTACAAAAAAATTGAAAAGGCACTCGTTTACATGTATGTATTTTGACTTTTAAATTTGTAGTATGGCTCACAAGGAATAACATTGGAAAATATGAATTGTTTGTGGCTCTCTTCGTCAAAAAGGTTCCCGACCCCTGCTGTATACAATACATTCTCAAACTCTGCTGTTGATATTTCTCGTTGACTGCTGCAACATCTCAGCTGAGATACTGTGAATTTCATCCTGAATTCACCATGGATACGAAAATTGCAGTGTTTACATGCTTGCGGTTACTATGGTGCATGCATTGCTATACCTTACTCATCTATGCAATATGTACTTCTCACTTAGGATCTTAATGCATTTATGTATGTATACTATGTAAATAATGTATGTATCCTAATAAATGCTACAGAAAAAGGATGAACATTGCTTTACATATTCTGTGGATACATCGCCAATTTTGACCCTTAATGTTAATTTAGGCAGCCCGTTGGGGGAGTGGTTAACGTGGCGGCCTCACAGTTTTGAGATTGAGGTTTCAATCCCAGGTTCGTACCTTCCTAAATGGAGTTTGAATGTTATCTATGGGCTTGTGTAGGTTTTTTTCCGGGATCTCTGATTTCCTTCCACATCCCACAGACATGCATGGTAGTCTAGTTGATCACTCTAAATTGCCCTTTGAATTGAATTGAATTGAACGGTGTATTGTCATTGTACATACATGCATGCATACATGCATACATACAAATACAATTCAGAGTGTCCCCCCCACCTGGTGCCAATAGTTGGCTGGTATAGGCTCCACCACCACCTTGTAAGGATAAGTGGTATGGAAAATGAATGTTAACTTAGTACCTTAATTAAATGTGTTGGTCAGGTTTTGTGCAGAAATGCCTTTTCAGGGAAATAACATCACTGAAACCACAGGTCGCTTTGGCAAAAGAAAAAGCTTGGTGGTATGCACTTCACTTGTTCTTTGAGACAACACACCCGTTGAACGAGGTTGTGTTGACCCGCTGCTACTTCCACTTATAGGGAAACAGCACATATTCCATCCTCAACATGAGTCTCTTACCACCAGTAGATCTCCTCTTGCCTCCCATGCGCAGCTAAACAGCCAAGCACCCCTGTTGCATTTCTAATTACAATACTCACTCGTTGCTAATCTAAGAGACCACGGAGTAAAAAAACTGCCAAAAAAACTATTTGAGTCCATCAGCACACGCTTCACTGAGGTCTATTCGGAGCCTGTGTTTTTTTGTAGCGACTTCACTTGACACACGTTATGAAAACCATTACTGTATTTTTGGACGCTACTAAGTCGCTCTGCAGAATTAGTAGCACTATCCAAAAATGTATAAGAAAGACAGAAAGAACATGTATAGTAAACTGCACTTAGAGAATAAAATGTTTTCTTCCATTTTTTGGTAGAATTTTTTTTTCTGTACTCCAACACTGTGAACCAGCAATGCATCGTGCAAGGTTATTTAAAATGATGTGGTAAGTGATGCGTGGAATCAAGAAAGAAGACTTAAAAATTTACTTTCCCTTACTGATCTTGTGACCCATACAACTGAAACAAACTGCTCTCTTATTTGAAAGAAGCACACAGGCAGGTCATGACTGAACAACACTACTCTCATGAATGGTGCTCTAACAAATTACCCATCAACCTTTTGAGGGCAAAGCAGAACAATAAGAACAGGTACTACAAATAGTCGCTAGAATAAAATTAGAGAACACCAGGCTGCCTAGGTGTTGATACTTTCATAGATTGATACTCTTCCATTTGTTTAACAATTACAGAAGAAATAATGAGAGCCGAGTAAGCTTGTAATTCTTTCACAGAAACAAAATAATTGAGAAAAAAGTGGGAGGCTACGTTTGAATGAGTACAGCTTCATTTACGTCACCACCCCAGACAACATTGCAAACGAAACAACAATGGCGATTTATATTGAAATACATTTGGAAATGTAAGAGTAAAGAGTAACATTAAAATGAAGAATATACAAGCTAAATCTAATTTTAATCGGGTTGTTCCTTCTAACTGACTGATTTTCAGCGTGAAGTGAGCCACATTGCGAATTGGTCGCCTGCCAATCGTAGGATAGGAATAGATTAACAGCCGCATTTCCAATCACATTCACACCTGTGGACACATTTACTATTTCAAACTGAAAACTTGTTTGTATGTTCAGTTTTTACTGTACACATATTTTCTTCTTCTTTCTCCCATGGTTGTTTGTAGTTGCCATCCACCTGCATTAATCATGCTTGTTTGCCTTTGTAAAACCTCATTAAAAATGCTATGAACCAGATCAAAACCCTGCTGTGGCTGGGTGGCAGAAATAACATGAATATGTTTTTCTTGCATTTGATGACAGACAGGGGGTTTGATAAGGCGACTCTGACTATTTAGTTGAATTCAGGCAGTGCTTACTGAATAAAAGATGACTCTCGCTCATGATGCTTTTGGAACATTCCATTGAACACAAGGTAATACACTTTGTTCAGCTAATTTGAGTCAAACAACAAAGAACACTCAAGAGTATGCTGCTATATAGTTATTGTACTTCAAAGCATTGATGTTTGCGATTAACTGTGGGTTCAGAGAGGGCAAAGGGTCCACCTACTCACCCCCGTACACGAAAAGTAGGCGGGCAGATGAAAGGAGGGGAAGCTATCACAGTGGTCAAAGCTCATATTGGGGAAACCCTTATCTGGCCTGGCTATGTCCCCCTCAGCGCTCAGAGACGATTCACATTAAGTGATGCCTTAAGGGTCATGGACATAATTAAAGTTGTGCTGAACAGCCAAACATCAGTGAAGCTCACATACGTATGACGCTAGGGTGAGAGAGATCAAGAGGAGATAATGTAGTATATAGTCCAAGGAGTCAGGACAAACTTAACATATATTCTCGCTTATTTTGTCTGTTGCAGTTGATGATTAGCTTAGTTTGAAGACACATGGGGTATTCTTTGAAAATAATGGGCTGCCGTGTTTGTCATTCACTTGTTATCGAGTGGACTACTGCTTAAATTTGTGTTTACAATGTCAACGAGGAAAGTGCAGGGGTAGGCAAACCGGTCCTCGAGGGCCGCTGTGGGTGCAGGTTTTTGTTGCAACCGATCCAGCAAAGGCACTTTAAACGATAAGATTTCTGCAGAAAAAAGAAGCACCTGACTGAAAACACTGATTGCACTTGTAGCACACCAGATTGGTGAAAGTGTTCTCGTTATGGGTTGGAATGAAAACCTGCACCCACTGCGGCCCTTTGTGGAGTAGTTTGCCCACCCCTGGTCTAATGCCTGACCTAAAATAAATAAAATAAAAAATGAAACATTTTCAAAGTAGAATGGGAAGTCATATGTCAAACCTTCGTCTGGAAACATCCACCTGATATAGTCCAGAGGCTTTGTTTAAGACTAAAGATAAAACCTTGCGTTATGAAAAAGCTTATGGTCTTGGATTACTAGGGTTTGTCCTGGCTCATCTCTTGGGTTGTGCTGCCACTGGTCTAGACAGCCAAGGGATCACCATTTTGTAGTGTGCACCGCTTCCTTATCAGGATCCATGCACTCTACTACTATATAATTAATCTGTTTCTCTTTGTCTTTCTCACCACCCCCCCTTATTGGTGATGCTTTGTGCTTATAGTGGCCCACATTTATATGCTTGTAATTGGAACTGTTGAGTCAAGGGACCGTGGTGTTATGAGCGGACCACCATTGTGATTGCTGTCATTAAGAGCAATTTGCTGAACAAAAATTAATTGCATACTATTTGTTCAGAAGCTGTTAGTACGTTTTTCTCCCTGGTAGTTGAGAAACGCAGGTTAAAATGTGCTTTCCACTTTTTTTCCAAGGTATCAAAGGTAAATGCACAATGAACATAGTAATCATAAATCAAGTTATTATTGCCTTGATGCAAATTTGTTGCAGCCAATGACAAGGCTAAAGCCTTGAACCTATTGGCATCACTCGAAACTTGGCTCATCTTGTCTTACTCTTGTGTGTGGCGAGCTTGATAATGGCTCTTGTCCCTGTCCCAAGCTACTCCACCCTTTTTTCTTTCTTTTTTCTACCCAGATAGAAAAAACGTCTACTCCTTGTCTCAATCTTGAACTAACTGGCTGCTGCATAGGTTGGCCCAGAAAGCCCTCTTTATCTTTGAGATTTCTTCCTTTGAAGAGGTTTTTTCTTTCCTGTATCCATTGGTTTTCTTGTAGAAATAGGACTAGACTATGTAAGAGGAGATTGGATCCTGACCTATTCCATGTGTTAAGTAATTGGAGACAACTTCCTTTGTTGATGGCCATGTCTGGTGGAAAGAAAACACTAGTGAACAATGTGGCAGGGTAAAGTTTGAGTTGGAGTTTATCCTTGGTCAACCGTGTCCACGACTGACAACATAATAACAAACAATTCACACATTGATTGAGACCTTGGATTGTCTGGATTTAGAGTTGTTTCTTGACTGAGGATATTTTGAAAGTAGACAGTCAGAGTAAGGACTCCATCTACTCTCCCTTTGCTCCTTAAAAATACTTTTACTTCCAAAATAAACATTGCACCTTAATTAATTTGGAAGACCTTACATTAACAGTTCTATGCCTCATTAAAAAATACTATATTGAGCGATTTGGTGTTGCTTTTGATTTGCCATGCAGATGAGGGAAAAAAAAATGCTCCTGTTTTCAAGCTTCTTTTCTCGGCACATGCACTCCTATTTTTATATCTAGAGTCATATTTGTAGTTAATTAAGCACAGGCGGACCCCGACGGTGCGTGTCTCCGTCAAGGCGGCAGACAATAGTGCCAGAAGACCAGTGCAGTGACCCAGACCAGCCTACACTTTAATTTAATCAGTCTGAAATGCTTCCTAACATGCTGCTTTCTGGAAGTCTGTGCTCTTCTTGCTTTAATTCAATGTGTAGTTCTGTTCTTACTATTTGGATAAGAAACGTACATGAATGCATTTTATGGCTTCGCTCTGTGTGATTAATGTGCATGTGCTGGAGTGTGTTTTTTAATGTGCATCACCTAGACTATCAAGCAGGGCTTTAATTCAATTTGGTCGCCATGGTGACCTTTAATGATTTAGGTCTGACCTCAGCTCTCAAGATCAATGTGCTATATCCTACTATTAAGGTGCACTTTCTGGGAGCGTGGTTCATGTGTGTGCATGTATTTGTGCACATCTGTGAAAGGCAAAGTCAAGGTGGCACTGTGTCACATTTATCGTCTATATCTATGCATAACAGACTCATATTGGCACATGAGCAAGTTTGCTTCTTGACACACATTTATAACGTATCCACAAACGCACACACCTGTCCTCGCCTTTCCTTGTCCTTTTTTTCTTTAACCTTCAGTTTGAATTTATTGGAGGACCGTAACCTTCACTCCCATAAACAGGCCATGTGAGCCTCCTTGTCTCTTTCTCATACGCACATGAACATACACGACCCAGTTATTGGATTCATAACTAGGAAACTCCTCCGCCTATTTTCTGTGTGCAGGATGAGAGTTGACGAAATGAAATTCTCCCACAGAAAAGCTTTACACTTACCTGGGATTTAGGCAAGCTCCTGTCGGTCTCTCTCTCACTTACCCTGTTCATGCTCACATGCACATTCACAAACACACAGACCCAGCTGACAAAATCTGCTGGAGACTCTCAGAGAGAGAGAGGAGAATCCAGAATAAGTGAAGTGAGCTCAAGGTAAGTGAGGAGGGATTAAAACAGGCTCCGTTAGGATATATGTCACCAGGCCAGGAATATAAAGCCGAGGCGTGTCAGGGTGTTTGAGATGGACTTGTTCCATCTGTCGTCAAAAACTGACTGGAGAGCATCCTTTGATAAAGTCGAAGAAACTGTCCTTTCAAAATTCATTCATTCATTTTCTTTTCTGCGTACCTTCACAAGGGTCCTGACTCCTGAGGGTCCTGGAGCATCTCCCAGCCAATTTTGGGCAGTACTCGGGAGACACCAATTGGCTTCCAGCACAATTTGACGAACAATCATTCATGCAAACACTAATACCAATGGACAATTTAGAATGGTCAATCATTTGACCATATGTTATTTGGGATGTGGGAGGAAGCACCGGAGGGAAAAAAAAACTGCGTTACACCGATCTCTACTTATGTTGTTTTGTCATTACGAATGCCCCATCAAGGTAAAGGCTTGGGCCAGCATGTGGGACTTTTGCAAGCACGATTACTACAATTTGATATACATTTGTATGATTTATATTGAATTATATGGTAAAATAAGAGTGGTCCGGCAGCTTGAGTGTTTAGCGCCTCGGCCTCACAGCTCTGGGGTCCTGGGTTCAAATCCAGGTTGGTCCACCTATGTGGAGTTTGCATGTTCTCCTGGGTGGGTTTTCGCCGCGTACTCCGGTATCCTCTCGCATTCCAAAAACATGCATGGTAGGCTGATTGGACACTAGGTATTTTACCTCTAGGTATGAGTGTGAGCGTGAATGGTTGTCTGTCTCCTCGTGCCCTGCGATTGGCTAGCCACCGGTTCAGTGTGTCCCCTGCCTCGTGCCTGAAACCAGCTGGGATCGGCTCCAGCACCCCTTGCGACCGTTGTGTGGATAAAGCGGTTCAGAAAATGAATGAATTAATGAATGGTAATATAATAATGCAAGGTGCTTTTTGTCTAGGGCTGTACGTATTTTATGTTGCATTATTATCTTCCGGGTTAAATTCGGAAATTCGTGTTAAACCGCGCCTCAGGAACATATCGACGTTGTAACCCAAGGACGCACTGTATATGGGTTTTGTCAACACAGACGGTAAACATGACAGTTGTCACAGTGGTGGCTGAGAATCATGGCGGTTGTTATGTTCGCCCCCAAAACGTAGATTGGAGAGCCACAAGGGTTTGCAAGTTATTATTCTTATTTTTTTACAGTCGATAAGATTGTTAGTATGAAAAAAAGTATTGATGTTGGCACTTCATGGAAGCTTGGAGTCATTTTATCCGACCACTTCCATTTGAAGTTTTACTGGGGAGTGAGCTTATAAGGGTTCATGATAATTGGTCTGTGAGAGACTTAGTTAAAACCCAGTGCATTTTTAAGCCCGTAATGAGGCGCATCTTCCAAACTTTATGAATTCACCAGTCGGCTTGTTGGCCCTAGCATAAATGATGATCTTATGGTGGCTGGATCATCACACAATATATTGTTACTACCTATGTCCCTCTGGTCCTTTTTTTGAAACATCTGAGATGAATTTTTAGAATATGTTATATAAATCATCACTTAGACAGGTTATACAGTAAAATAATCATTGGTGACTTTAATATTAAAATGAACTCCCCGTTGGAAGCACTTATCTTGGCTCTTCATACAATACATGACAGTTCTTCCACAGCTACTACAACTACATGAACCAGCCCTTATTAAGGGTTTGATTTAGTTTTAATCCTTGGTATTGCAACCTCAGATGTAATGGTGCTCTGCTGTAGTACTAGTATGTCTTACTATTACTTTGTCAAGTTTGAAGTCTTAAGCCATTGTTATCCTTCGGTCCAAAACCAGGGAACAATAATGCTTCAACCATTCGGCCCCCTCTAGGCTTTTACACTTGGAAACTCCCATTACTTCTAATGCTGACTCAATTTATAATCTCACAAAAAACTTTAATAATGCTTTGCATCTCGTTCGTGACACCATAGCAGTATTAAAGGCAAGATTCCACCGCCTGCAGCTATGACTAGATTGGCTGCGTTCAAGATTTCGGAGGCATTCTCAAGCATACTAATCAATCTGATAAACTCCACCAACTGCAGAATGGGCTACGACGTACGATGTTATTGCAGGCCGACAGTCTTTTTTAAGTTGACACAATACCCTCGTGCTAGGAAGGATATTTAGCACTGACACAACATAAAACTTCTGGTTTCCTTTCAAACTAAAGCATTGCTGTCAACAAGGATCGCTTAGTTTGTCCATTTTCATAAACAGACAAAATATCCATTTACTTTTTTCAAGAGTTTGTAATGGCCTCATGCAGAAAAAAAGACAAACTCATATGCTAATATACATTTTAGTCATTGTATTTAACAACAAATGTTGCACTTAACCATCATTTATTTACAAGTGTATGAGGAACTAATCACAGTGGGATGTACATACAAAATCATTTTCCACATACACAATTAGCCATTTCTCTCATAGTTTTCACAAATCTGTCTTGATCTGTGATAGCTAGATTTTTTCCTTTGCTTAGATAATCCATACAACTTCACAGGCGTATCATATCAGGATACTGATAATATAGTATGTTTATTGCACAGGTGTGGCTACAATAATAGGCTCATCTGAAATCTTCAGTTTTATCACATGGCAAAATGCCACAGATGCCACAAGTTTGAGGCATCGTGAAAATTGCCAAATTGACAGCAGGTACTTCTACCAGAGCTGATGTATTAAATCATCATTTCTCTACTTATAAGCCGTCTTCAAAGCACTTTCGGAGAATTTGGCAGTACATGCAACCAGCCTCACAACCGCAGACCACATGTAACCATACCGCCCGAGTACCTCCATATCCAGGATGTTCACATTCGAGCTCATCTGAGATCACGCCACCCATAGAGCTGCTGAAATAATCTCTTTCAATAACCAAAGAATGTTTGCACAAACCATCATAAACCATCCCTGAGAAGCTCATCTGCATCCCCGTCATTATGGTCCTTCTGTGAATCCAATTTTAGGGACTGTTGTGTGTTTTTTAGATACCACTCTATAGCATTATTACATGATAAATGTTGCCAACTCTGCATCTGCTGTCACCACATCATCTTGAGAGAAAATCCTACATGTAGGTTTCTTTTTTTCTCCCAATGAGCTTTTCAGATTTTGCATTGAAATCAAGGAATGCCATCATTTTTTTTGTCCACTGAGAAGCCCTTCAAGGCATTGTTGTCATTAAAGAGAAGATTAATAAATGTAACTTGGCTTCTGCTTAATAGAGTAAAATTACATAAAGCTCTCAATTGAACTTTAATGGTCCCATGAAAAGTTTATCATATTTGTAAAAAGTAATTAGCTTTAAGTAATTCTCCTTGAATTTTTTTTGGCAAATGTTTCTACCTTACAACATTATAGCAAAAGTCTTTAACATTATTTTTGAGGCATTGTGTAAAATGTGTGTTAGAGTTTTTGAATGCGTGCCTGTTTACTGTAAGCTCTGATTTATAATTTATCATTGCCAGTGACCCAGAATTGCAGGGTTTTGTATCTCAAATGTGAGCATACTCAAGCATCTTTCTCTCAGTTCCCCTTTCTCCCCCCTTTGGGAATTGTCTATTTTCAGACACTGATGGTTTATGACAGCTTTCACACAATCGTCATTGGCACTGACATTGATCGGTGCTTCCAACCACAACAATGGATGTAACTAGAGGAATATATATTTAGAATGACTACTCTAATATATACATAAATGCTGGTTGAACACTAGGTATGAGTGGGAGTGTGAATGGTTGTCCGTCTCCTTGTGCCATCCGATTGGCTGGCCACGGTGTCACCTGACGCCTGTAGTTAGTTAGGATAGGCTCTAGCTCCCCGCACGACCCTTGTGAGGATAAGCGGCTCAGGAAAATGAATGAATGATACATATACCTGTATCCATAACAGCAGAATGCCAAATTACAAGTCCGTAACTATCACTTATTTAGGTCTTTTGCCGAGTAAACGCAGCTTATGGAGAAGCACCACCAATTTCGTCATACGCAGTTTCTGGGTGTGATGACAAGTAGGCTTTTTGTTGTTGATGATGACGACAGGGCCTATTATTATTTTTATTATTATTATTATTATTATTATTATTATTATTATTATTATTATTATATACATATTACAATTACTAGCAGACATCAAGATGTGACAACGGTATTAAAATATAGCACAATAAGACAACAACAGAGTTCCAAAAGGATGAATAAAAAGCACCGACTACACAATTGAGCATATAATATATGGTGTTCTGTATATTTTATAGCATACTTATGTGTTTAGAAAACATCTCTTTTTTCCAATTTGTTTCTAATGCATTATGCACATAGATGCCATGTTGCAATTTACAGCTGTAACTTTGCAGAAAAAAAGGGTCAGTCAAAAACATGTACCAGGCAAGGTCCAGTCAGCTGTTGTGCAAATACAGTATATCTGGTATCAGGTTTTACAATCCCATTCATCTAACCTGTTTTTCCCCTCTTTTCTTTCTCTGGAGTGGTTTGCAGCCAAGTATGAAGTGGTTGGGATAAAATTCACCATATCTGAGACAAAGGTCCTCAGTCCAAAATGAGTGAAGTGTGCTCTTCAGGTCAGGGGTGAGATCTTTCCTCAAGTGGAAGAGTTCATTTATCTCACAGTCTTATTAAGCTAGGGGAGACTGGAGCATGAGATGAACAGGCGGATCGGTGCAGCTATCGATTTACTGATCGATATACGTTCCTACTCCCATCTAAGTACGGGAGCTTTGGGTTGTGACTGAAAGAACAAGAACTCGGCTCCTAGTGAACAAAATTTAAATTCCTCTGCAAAGTGACTAGGCTTTGTCGTAGCGGTATGGTGAGAAGTTTGATGATCAGGAGATTGAGAGAAGCCCAATGAGTTGGCTTGGGCATCTGATTAGGAAGCTGTTTGGGTGCCTCCTTCCTGAGGTATTCTGAGCATGTACTACTGGAAATAAAAACTGGGGATGACTCAAAACACAGCATTGAAATGCCTGTTGGTTTGTGGACAAAGAGGTTAAGGCTAAGGAAAGTCTGGTCCTCCCTGTTGAAGCTGTAGCTTCTGAAATCCAACCTTACGTAAGTGAAGGAAGATGGATGGCTGCACCTTCTGCGCTCAAGGCAATTGGCTTCTCTTTTTGTAGTTTTAGGAATTACACAACACACAAAGAGAGGATCAATTATCAGATGCGTGAGTGGGAGTTGAGAATTGCTATTTGTTTTGAATTGTCCTATTCTGTGGCAATAGGAAGCATTATTCAGTGCAGCAGACCCAAGGGATCATGTGTTTGAAAAGAGAAATTTGTGCCAAAAGGTACAATTAGTAGGTACAATAGGTACAATTCAATGTCATTTCAAAGCAGAGTAAGTCATAGACTAATTACACGCTGACATTCCTCCAGCTCTTTCTTCAGAATCGCTGAAACAACCTGGCAGGATACGTGACCAGGACAATGCCAGAGGGATTTATATTCAATGTGTCAAGTGCGTCGACACGTACACGCACACACTATGTATACACACAAAAACATCATTTTCACTTCACTTCAGGGAACATTAAGCTACTGACTTGCCAACCCTTACATCACACATTGCCCTTTCATTTTTACATTTAACGTGTTCTTGTGATGGAGCAAGAGTGGGCACAGTTAATTAATAATTGCAGGTTCTGGCTTCAAGTCAGTCCTCAAGTTTCTCTTTGCAAGTTTGTAAGTTGCATTTATACTTGCAGCCTTCATGTGTGTCGTGACATTTGAAGACTCTAAATTGTTTATTTTTAAGATAGCAATGCCGGTATGGGGTGCGAGTTTTGTACTGAGGACCTAATCTAGACTCAATTAAGTACTGTCACTACACTATACGTAAAATCCCATAACACTGCCAGATGCACATCAATTAGGAATCTTCAGACTTTTACCTTTTATCTTGCACTTTGATACTTGCACTAAAACACCATAGCTGCCTCATGTGCTTTTTTTTTTGACCTCACTTCATTTTTATTGTTTATAAATCTTTTTATGACTATGTATTTATCTGTGCACTTTATGGTGAAGCTTTAAATCTCGTACTTGTATAATGACAATATAAAGGCATTCAATTCAATTCAGCATCTGGTGCAGAGGATTGCTCACTCTAGGACAGTTGAAGGGCATCAGCAAGGGTATTCAAAGTAATTATGCATTTCCTCTTCTGAAAAGCAATCACAAGGCCATGCAGGTCAGAAGTCACTGTTCTAAGTTTGGTCATATAGCAATTAACCTTACCACACTGTCGGACAAAATGCTCGGTCATAAACGTACATGCTCAGCCAAACATCTTGACTACAATCAGATTCATAAAGTGCAAAGGATGCATAATTTAAAGTGCACAATACACTTGTGTGCCCGCAACAAGGTTAGTTTCTATATTGCATAGCATAATTCTATATAATAACTCTAAATACATGGAGAAGCACACAGTTCTGATATCGACCTACAGACACACACACACACACACGCACTTGCTTAAGCCATTTCTCTAATGGGGCCTGTTGAGACACATTGTACCCAGACTATGTTGTCACTCGTTCCACAACTCGGTGCAACAACCTTTATCTAGTACTTAACCCTACGATACATAATCAAACAATACTTACACTATAACAGGACCCAACGTATGCATCTATTGTTCACAGACTGCCATATGTGTGCAATATTTAGCCCTTTTCTGTATTTTTTTAAGGATATCGCGTTACACACGCATGCACACACACACACACACACACACACACACACACACTCGCGACATTAATCCTCCAAGGATTTCCACAAGAAATCCAGGGAGAGTTTTGAAACTAAGTGAGTATTTTGTGCTCACCTGCATATATTTTGCGACATTTAAATGGGATGTGCTGTGGGAGGTGATCACGCCCAACCAATGTTCCCTCTAATTTTTCGTTGGTCTGAGCAGAAAGTCAACCTCCCTGAGCGCACCGAGTACCAGTGTGAGCGACATCATCGGTACTCGGATGATTTGCCTAAAGATGTTTCGCCGACGGACGTTTGACAGACGGGCAGGTCGCCGAATGAACGTTCGGCGGAACGTCCATTCGGCGACCTGTCCGTCTGTCAAACGTCCGTCGGCGAAACGTCTTTAGGCGAATCATCCGGTCACGACATCATCATTGCTCGCTATGGGCACACCAGTATCACACCTGCCACAAGCAGGTGCATGTCAATGTTCCCTCTAATTTTTCATGTAAAACATGCTGTAAAACACGAAAAACATAAGTGGACAGAGCTACTGCCACTGGCTGCCGCTTAAACGGCGCCATAATGTGGAAAGGGGTAAAAAAAAAAAAAAAAAAAAAAAAAAAAAAAAAAAAAAATCCGATTTTTTTTTTTTTTTACTGCGCGCCATATGATTGCTGCTGCGCAGAGAAGACGAGAGTAGTGCGCAATTGCGCACGCGCGCAGCTTAGAGGGAACAGTGCGCCCAACACATGCTCGCGCTCCCATTTTGAAAATGTCAAAGTGAATTTGCACCTGCGAGATGTTCCTCTGCCATGTCGAATCATCCTGCAGTAATGGAGGATGTCACGTAAGCACAGTTAAAACAGAGAAAAAGTCTCATTTGTGACCTTTCCTGGCAGCACACAGTGGAGGATTGATCATTCCACAAGGATACCTGCAAACATTCTATGAATAATCCAGTAGCAGATTTTTAAAGAGTCACATGTGGGATGTTCACTATTAACACACACACAATATGTTGAAAAGAATTTAACTGCAAGAGGGCCTTATCACTGCCCAATTTATCGTAATAAAACATGAACGTTCACATGTATTACATCTGTATGTATTCCCACAACTGTATGTTTAATGGTGTGTCACCTTTTGAAATGGAACTTGTATGGGGGAAATGGCCTCGTGCATTATTTAAAAATGTCTATTAATCACTTACACATTGGGTCATTGGGGACAAGGAGTGAATAAAACATAGCCAAAGAAGAAGAAAAAAAATGTTCACACCAATCAATTGGCTGGTTCAATTTCCGAGCCATGCATCAACAAAAAAGAACACTTACATTGGATTTACTGAGCCAATAATGCATGTTCAATGTAGTGGCATTTTATATGAAATGTTGCTAACTGCACAGTAATTGTCAGTGCAGTGGTGTATTTATTGGTTTGCCTAATCCTCTACAGGACTAAAATGCATATATCTATCTATCCACGTTACATTTAGTATTTTATTTATTTTTAAACAGGGGCTATGCTTGACGACAAGTGCTGGTGAGAATATGACCAGTGAGGATAATTGCTGTATAATTTAAAAACACGTGTTACCTGTAACTTGACGTTTGTCACTAGAAAGAAAACTAGACATTTAAAATAGAAGATAGGGGAAATAATGGTCTTTAAAAAAGTGAGTGGCTTTCATATGAGAGACACATACATTTTGGTTCTAGCACCCGTGCTGCGTATCACAGCATGTCTTGAGTTCAGACACTCCCATTCTCCACTTCAACATAAGAGCTAACTTTCATATCTTGAGCTCACAATGTTAACTGCCAGAAGTGGGAAGCATGGAGGAGTTGAATAAAGATTTACCTTGAGTAAACCTATCGAGAGCTTTACTTTTGTCACTCATCATTTGTAGCTACAATTGACTTTTATAAGTCCACGGCATCTTTTTCTGTGTTGTGGAGCATCGGCTTATTATTTGGTGAACAAGCCTATGTCTCTGAACGAACCACTTAGTGCACCGCAATAATTGCTTTCCGCCTGTACTTCCAAGGCAGGGGACAGACACCCAGTTACAGTGCCCAGCCAATCGGGGGCACAAGTAAACAGACAACAATTCACGCTCACACTCTTACCTAGAGGCAATTTAGAGTGTCCAAACAGCCTAACCTGCAAGTTTTGGGTTTGGGGAGGAAACCAGAGCCCCTAGAGAACATTTACGGAAGCCTCGGGAGAACACGCAAACTCCACACAACAAAGTCCGAACCTGGGATTGAATCCCCGATATCAGGACTGTGAGGCCATTGCGTTAAACACTTGTTCACTGGGCCAATTCTCTGAATTGTTTCTCAGTATATTTTAAAATAACAGTTGAGAATTGTTTAATTTTAGGTGTCCTCTGGAAGGAGGCCTTGATTGTTTGCTCACCTCTCATTTGTCCCACTTCCAGCTCATGGCATTCTTTTTTACCCCTGAATGAATACAAGAGTACAAAAGGCATTTTGGCTGCTGCACTGACAGATTAAAGATTAAAATCTCACATGCATCCATGTCATTCTGTATAATCATATCCTTGACAAACAGCTGTGCTTTGCAAATGGCGAGTGTCCACACCGCTCATCTTCCCTTGTGGCTGCAGGGTAATCTTCAGCCTATTACAAGGCTGAATGGGCCCACAGGATTTTTCGCTCCATCTCCTCAGCCGTACCTCCGCCGGAGTGAAAGAGCTGACGCTGGGAGAAAGCGCTGACACAGAAGTGCAAGGCGACAGGAACGAGAAAGTCAAGACTCATCACAGGTGAGATTTCTTTCTGCTGGATGAGGGAAAAGAGAATTGCCGCCCAAATTTTTAGAGATTAAGGAAATTATATGGTTAGAACATCTATGGTCATAGGTTAACGTCGTTATGAAGTTTACAGGGCATCGGGCTAAATAAGATAACGAGTCACTAGTTTTTGATCTCATTAAAATGGCCCTGTGAGATACAATGTCCTAATGAGCACCACATATTGGTGAAAAATAATGACATGCCAGCAGGTCTGTTTGATCAGCCTGGAAACAGAGTTGAACTGAGGTATTGACTGACTGAAAGCTATTTGCTTCATCATTTGATAACATTTTTTATGAATCCAACATTTGGTTTATAAACTGCATTCACACTAACCAGGTTTTAGTCTCATTCCGCGATTGATTCCCATTCTAAGTCAGGATAATAATAACGGGTTCGTACCACTACGCCCATAGTCTGATTCGTGTTTCATTTGTGGTCTTGCATCTTGCATAGATTGTGATGTTGCTACTTCACCTCATATGACGTAACAGCATTTGCAGAAAGCCAAATTAGTTTTTGCCGCACTGTCACAATACATGCCTTTTTTCTGTGATGGACTACCAATATATTATTATTATTGTTGTTATTATTCAAATGTTTAGAAATAGTCTAAAGGAAAATAAACAGTCCTCAATATTAGGCCTTTAATTCACTGAAGTAATATGCATTGCAAAATATTACAAATGCAGCATAATAATCTTTATAGTCCCATTATGGATCTGAATATTGTTATAATATCCCACAGGGAACTGTGTGAGTCTCTTTGAGTGAGCAAATTGTCTATTGAAGCAAATCGAAAACAGAAAAAGCAAATGCCTTTTTAATTGGCATTATGAAGTTAACCTAGCAACAAACTTCAGTTAAAAAAGAATGTGTGCAATTAAAATGTAGCAAGCAGGGGAACCTTTTAACCAGGTTCATGCCCATTTTAATTATTTAAAAGTTATGGGGATAAACTCTGTTGTCATGAGTGACTTTAGTCAGGAGACTTCATTTATCTTTTTCATAATTACTACATTTTGTATTTTTCTTTCTATCCAATTGTGCAAACAACACTCATCAGGTGGATAGGGGTCAAGCTACTTCTGGTGGTGGGCCTTGAGATATGGGTTTAAGCTGCTCACAACTCAAACACATTAAACGCTAAGAATCTTTTCTGCCACTCAACCATATAGCAGCTGTGGACAGAACTAGAATAATCATTTACGTCTCTTCCTAGACCTGTAGGATATGTCACTGCTGACCTGACATATGCAAACAAACACTTCACCTCAGCTTTTTTCTCTCAGGATTTTTGGCTCCATCAAACTCTGTATTCCATTTTTCCCCAGAGTGCTCAGTCCTACTCTCTCTTGTGTGTGAGATGTTGTCTTCCCACAGAAAGACACTGCCTGTGAGATGTAGTTAGAGTGTAAGACAACTGTTACATTTGACATATATGTCTTTCCCAGCAGGAATTCTTTCCACAAGGTTGTACCACATCCCAAATAACAATTCAAAACCTGTCAGTGAATGTAAATATTTCAACATGCCTCCATCTAGTTTCTTCTGTTTATCCAACTCATGTTTATGGATAAGTTATCATTTATCCGAGTTTAAACTGTACGTATGTAGAGAATGTGCTGCACCAACAAGCACTCTGTAAAAGGGAATTCAAAGAAGTCTGCTGATTGGTCCGCAGAGGTCGTCATAAACCGCGCAGAATTGCTCGTCCCCATGAAATTACCGAAACATGGCCCAAAACTCTCTCCACTTGTGGGAGATTCTATCTGTCTGTCAACCGTCCATCTATCAGACTGTCTGTTTTTTATCTATCTAGTCAGACAGGGTAAACGGTGCAAAAATTTCCGAATTGCATATGATCCTTAAGAAGAAAATATTGCATTTTTCAACTATATTTGTGTTTGCTCAGTGAATTTAAAGCAATAGTTGCCAGAAAAACATTTATAAATAGATTAAATTTTTCTGGACGAATAAGTGGAGAAAAGGAAGGTGGCCCAGAGGAAAATCCATAAATGAGTCAAGTGAATTGATCTCCTATCAGTGCCATGTGAAGAGTGCTACAAGCGAACAAAAGCCTTAAGGTTAAACATTAAACGATGATCCGTTTTGCTGAGATCTCCCTCACAGGTTAACATTATTGCTTTAGTTATGGACTTCATCACAAAAGCCCCTCAGGTAATGTACTATGCGCCTGCTATTAATTTACCTTATTATGCAAATTCACTTTGTGGTCTGAATGAAAGGAGGACATTGTCAGTGAATTGGAGCAAATGCACCATTATTGGGCTGCAATTTTGCGGCCCAATTTAGGACACGCGTACATGCGCCCGCACACACGGTCAAGGAAAGCACGGTCATGTGCACACAAAACAGTTACATATGTGCTACGCTTCATTTGTACACTGTTGCATTTGTGTCATGTTGCAACTTAGTAAGTGCATTCTCCGTAGGGACACAAGTACTAAATTTGCAAAATTCCTTTCCCAGCTTCTTGCCTAGAAGAGTGGGTTTTGAAATGATAATGAATCTGCAGTCCCAGATCTCAGTCATGCCACAGTTTTGAGTGGAAGCATTAGGGAATTGAAGAAGGCGGCCCTGGAAAGCAAAAAAAATCCTATTTGCCAGATAGGAAAATTGATTTTAGTCTGAGCAATATTCACATTAAACACAAGTGCAATGTTTAAAAAAACAGTTGATTACAGCAGTGTTGCACAACCATGAGCCACGTGGGGCTGGTCCGTCGGCGTAAGAAATATTAAGGTTTTCAATATCACCCTCCTACTTGAAATCAGAAAAGTTTTTTTGTAAATAATAAATCATTGCTAATATATTTAGGACTTTTTTTGCCGTCGTGGACCTCGTTCGTGAACCGACCCCACCCCCACACAATTTTGTCTCAAGTTGTCGCCCTTCCCATTAACCGGTCTGCGAGAAAATAGAAATAGTTTTATCGGTCAGCAGTCAGAAAAAGTTTGGAGACTGCTGAATTACAGTTTATTCCCAAGTGGGTCATGAGGTTGATTAAGCCTATCCCAGCTGTCTATTGGCAGAAGATGGGGTAGAGCCTGGACTGTACAGTCATCACAGACCTGATTGAACCTATATTTAAAAAACCCTACACAGGCAAAGAAAGGACAGTCCACAGAGCAATGAGGATTGAGCAACATCAGAGAACAATGAGGCAACATGCTAACCAGTTACCAACCTATCCACCCACCACAGTCTGATAAAATCCAATACATATAAAAAAATGTTTCATTTACAGCTATAATAATGTAAATGCTTAATTTAAATTGTGGTTGAGTAGATATAATGCCAAATGAGGGCTCATTTTAATGAGATTCATAGTACACATTTTAATCAGTTATAATTGAAGACTAACTCTTTTTTTCATTTTTGCGGAGTAATCAAAAGGTTTATTGCTGCAATAGATATGAGGGTAAACAGTAGATAACAGGTGTCACAATGTGAATATGCTCTTACTTTACAACTACAAAGTACATACATACACACAGACACAAATAACATAGTTTTTTGCCATGAAAATGAAAACAATATTCAGTTTTTTTTAACATCCAGACAACACAAGTAGGTGGGCTTACCTTTAAATTTGGATGAAACTGTAAACTCCCCACCAACTTCAGAGTTCACTGTAAATTTCAGATTACAAGAAAACAATGTTTGTTCATTTATAAACTGTACTGGACAACAAGCCGCAGAGTCTCACATTCTATTATGGAAAATATATATACCACCAGAAAAGATGCAGCTCACTAGCCTGTAATAAATGAATGACACACATTGGACTATTAGTCATAGGGGTTCAATGCAGGGGTAAAAGGTAGCGAGCTATTGACCAAAAATGATGTTACTCACTCTTTAGGATACCCTAATACCTCCTCCACATATTTAATTTTGTATTCTGACTCGTCGCAAGATAATTTCATCTCGTCTTGACTATCATTTCTATCACTAAATTCAATCTTTGTCATATGAATGATGAATTCTTCATCTGGCAACACATATTTAATAGCTATGGGTCTTTTTCTTTAAAGTTCCTTTCGGACACCCTTTCAACAAGATTCAGTTGTTCAAATGGTATAAAAATGATGATATAAAGACTTTAAACAAGATAGTCTGCTGTTTAACTGACATTTTTAACATTCAAGAGAGTAGTTGTGACATTAATTCAGCTCACTGCAGATGAAGTAATGCACAAAATGACAGCTCCCACTAGATCAGTGATGATGATGTGAAGATTTGACTCAATAGTATGTATGTATTTATAGTAGTGAGTGAGTAGTGAATCTAAATCTTGTCAAAATGTTTTGCTCTCTGACTTCTTGCATGTTTTTATTGCCTGAAATATTGATAGTGAAAATACACCTTTGAATGGATCAGTCAAAAGGTTAGCGTTAGGATGACAACTCATTTGATGTTAAAGTCTGGAGAAATAAAATCATTTCTGGTGAAAACTGTATAGATTGTAGGGTGGAGTGTTCAGTCACACCTCATGAGATAATACATCATACCTGTCAACCTCTGCCGATTACTGCCCTTAGAAATGATTATGATTCCCCCTTACAAACCGTATATCTACGCATGCGCATGTCATCCTTTATCGATATTGCCGTACGCACCGCTAAAAAAATACATACGATTGAGGATATTTTTTGCTGGTATACCGTGACAATAGTAACGATCGATGACAGTAGCGTCGTTGGCTACCAGCCTACGAGACTATCTGGATTTTAGCCAAAACGGTCTTGTTAAGATCGTTTTTCATAAATATTGGCGATTTAAAAAAAAAATTTTCCCCGCACAATAGTCGGTGTACGGCGTACATGATTTGAAATGGTAAAAAAAACGTGTAAAATATGTATAAAACGTACAAGTTGACAGGTATGTTACATGGTCGTCTACACATTCCAATACACGTGACTGCAGACGTTGATGGGGGTGTAATAAACAACTTCAAATGGAGCCTTTATCAGAGAGGGATAATGCACGACTTGGTTGTCACATGTTGCTGTTCACTTCAAGACAAAGGGGATAAGGCAGATACATGTTACAGAGTGTTTGTCACATGTTGCTGTTCACTTCAAGGCAAAGGGGATAAGGCAGCTCCATGTTACAGAGTGTTAGAATATAACAACGTAGGAGGGAACACGTACAATCCAAAGAGTGCTTCACATGATCGTGACAAGCGGTGTAATGGAAGAAGCTGAGGTAGAGAGCGTGTCTATGAATCCTCTTGGACGAAAAGGAGCAGCAATGGCCACCAGCCAGGAGCAGCTATGCATCTTTGGGACAGGAGATTTGGGACGTTCCCTAGGCCTGCGCCTGCTGCAGAGCGGCTACAGGGTTGCATACGGCAGCCGAAGACCTCACAGCTGTGGCCCTTTGCCTGAAGGATCTCGGGTGAGACGTGTATGAGGGGTTTAGTCGCTATCAGCAAGAATGGATGATTGTGCACGTACGCTGTGATTTAACATTGTGAATGTTTGTGGTGCGCAGGTGATGAGCCATGAGGCGGCAGCCAAGGCAGCTCGACTCATCTTCATTTGTGTTCACAGAGAGCATTATACATTTATGGAGACACTGGCACCCTATCTGAAAGGAAAGGTGAATTGATGTGTTCTGTAATGATGATGCCGAAGCGCTAATGCTGACTTAACGACCATACGACACATTTTGATTTTGCATGAACAATATGAAGGATATGCTGCTCATTGACAATAGAAATTTAGATCCTTTGTACACTCAGCAGCGACAGAAATAGCTACAATTAAAATGAGATACATTTCAAAAGCTTTGTGAAAATGTTTTGCCAAGCCAACACTTTTCAGATGTAAGGAGTATTTATTAAACAAATATTGTTGTTAGTCACACTGAATAATAATTGAAATCTGAGCTTATCACATTTATTCTAAGCCTTGTTTTCATTCACATCAAACAAGTGTGTATTGCCAACACTACCTCCTTGGAGGATGCTAATTAAACAATATAAATGAAACTGTATTGTGTCTTAGAATAGCAGTCTTAAGGTTATGTAACGTATACTATACAAATAGAAAGATTTATTCTTCTTTCAGGTGTTGGTGGATCTGAGTAATAACCTAAAGAAAGGCATGTATCCTGAACCTAATGCTGCCTACTTGCAGAGGTAACAGACTCTCCTGTGGCTTAAATCATTTAAGTCTAAATGGTAAATTGACTTATACATGTATAGCATGTTTCCACTTACATGGCACTTAAAGAGCATTGATAGTTTTGTCATTCACTTACTGATGACACTATCAGGAGCAATGTTTAGTATCTTGCCTAAGGATATTCAGAAAATGTTACCAGGGCTGGTCAGGCGGTCACCATGGATTACTATTTTTGAAATGTATTTTCAGTTGATGATTGATCTGTAAAATAAGGAGTTTTTGGTGCATACAGTTAACTACAGTAGGAACGTTCATATTCTTTTACGGATCTGACAAAGAAGAATCTGTTCCAACTCTATCAGAGAAAAATCAGAGCTGTAGAAATAACTGGAAACTCAAGAGAGCCATGACATTATGTTCTTCACAAGTGTATGTAAACTTTTGACCACAACTGTATATAAATTAGCGCTTTGATCAGTTAAGCCTATCCGTTTGTTTTATTCCAACCATCTCTATAGATCATCTCTTCTAATGTATTGAATATCTGTTTTCTTTCTGTGAGAAAACAAAAATATACATTTAGGGTAGAAGTGTCTTGAAAGCCCACTTAGAATGCTAGGCATCAAAAAGCGCCCACTGAAGCCCACAAAAATACAACTACCAACTCGTTTGAAAAGAAAGCCCGGTGAATGTCGATTTAGTCGAAGTGGAGACATTGATTTGTGACATTCATAATCTTCTAGTTCCGTTTCCTTCCTTTCTTTTGAGACGGGTGTAGAAAAATGTCAGCTAAAGTCTTTGCTGTGTTCTCCAGCCTGGTCCCTGGAGCAACTGTGGTGAAAGGCCTTAACACGCTGTCTGCCTGGGCTCTACAGAAGGGTCTTTTGACAGGAAAACAGGTAAGTGGGTAAAGAAAAAAAAATGCATTAAAAATGTGAGCTGAATGAAAAAAAACTTTTCTTTTTTTTAAACTGAGATGCCCACATGTGAACACACCTAGGGTTTTGTAAAGGGTAGGCACTGCAAGGTCAATTGTATTCATTTCATTAGCCACAAGACAAAGAAATATCATAGAACATACTCATAAATAGCTAATATGTTCCTGTGTAGTCTGTTTTCATGAAGTGCAAAAATGAATATATACATAGAATACTGTTCTCCAATAGGGAAAAAGCACTAGATGGTTGCAAGTCTTTATTGATTCAGTCTTTGTTGGTTCCTGTTATTGATGTTTTCATATTTTCATATCAATGCTAGAGAAAAATGAGGGCACTACTTGTAAAAACACACAAACCAACACATTTTATGATGTTACAAAGTCGAAAGACCAGTGTTTATTGTAGCTTCCACTTGACAGCTACAAAGAGAAACACAAATTTAGAGGGAACCTCTGGAGACCGAACCTGAATCTGCCTCAAATCCTTGCTAACACAAAAAAACAAATGCACATGCACAAAAATACACATCCACAAATATCCCCTCACATGCTGCTACCACCGCAGTGCTGTATTTTATTTGAAAAAAAGGGATACGGCGGTATACCTAAACCACTACACGTGGACCAATGGAAGTAGATGAATAATCCTGGAATAATGATCTCCCAATTTACCATTACTAGACCTTCGATGAATTGACAATTTTTTCCTTCATTTTCTATACTGCTAAAAGGGTCACGAGTGGTGCTGGAGCCTATCCCAGCTGACTTCTGGCACCAGGCGTAGGACACCCCGGATTCGCAGGGGTCAATGAGCCGCACACCCAATCACACTCAACGCTCATAACTTGGGACAATTTAGAATGTTCAACCAGCCTACACTGTATGATTTTGGCATGTGAGAGGAAACCGGAGTACCTGGGAAAAACCCACGCATGTCCGGGGAGAACATGCAAACCCCACACATGAAGGTCCACACCTGGCATTGAACCCTCGATCTCAGAACTGTCAGGCTGACACGCTAATCACTCTCCCACAATGTATTCGGTACCATTTTATTATTCGGAATTATCATGTACAATGAAAAGTATGGTAATACTCTAGCAAAGTAATATCATACTCATATAGAGAAAAATATACATTTTGTACACACCATCACACTGTTTCTTCTTGTCACATATGTTATTGAGAAAATGGTGAGTTATAATACTTATTTTAAATGCATCTCACATTGTTGGTTCATTTTTCATCAACTCTTTGAGCCAATTTTAACAAGTACTCAAGACAAAAATGACTAAATTAAATTTCCAGTTGTTACAGGTGCCGGTAAAGGACCCCAAAACACTATCAAGACAGCCTTTGATGGCAAATGATTTATTACGATGACATGCAAATGACAATCCTGGGAATAAGCAAGAGATCCATGATCGGATAAGCAAATTCAGGGGTAAAGAATGCCAGAAAGAACTGGCAGTTAACTGTGATAGATGATCCAGCAACGTAGTAGAGTTCCTGCTGGCTTAAGTAGGCAGGTGACAATGATATATACACAGACGGACACACACACACACAGACAAAGCCGCAGGCTTAACACTAGTTCTGAATTTATCATCACATTTTTCATTTCATTGTTTAACACATTTTGGCAGTGAACACAGCAAACATGTGTGAAGCAGAGAAAGAGCAATTCAGGATTTTGTCTCGAAGTAGGATAACAACAACTTGTGTTGTATATACATGAGCCATTGTCACATCCTGCCCACTCCACACCGACATAGCTGATTTGTTTTCAAAGGGAATGAGAGGAGACACTTTGATTGGGACAAAAGGAGTTGGCCAACTACAGGTCCATAATGATGTAGTGCAGCCTTTCAAGTAAGCCAGCTTGCTCACGTCCAGCAGCTGATTTGAAAAACATCAACACAGAAAGAGACTGCCTGACATGCTAGTCATGCTCACAGACTCACCGAGCCAACCATTTAAATTCACTGTTACTAATGTCACTGTTATTAATCCCACAATGGGGGATTCATTATTCCATTACAACCTTCCCAAGAAACAATGACAATGACACATACAGAGGATGACAGACCAGGTCGCTATCAGCTTTCGCAACCTGATTGCTTGCGTTGAAAAGAAAAAAAATGTGGATGAAGAGGGAAAAAACAAAAAGAACTTGGACACTGTGTTCATATGGATCTGAAATCCAAGTTTGTAACTTGGAGAAAAGACTTGAGTACATGAGCAGCAGTTTAAAACGTAACACCACAATTTAAAGACTAACAGACTGACAGCCCCTGATGTCATAAATAATCATAATAATTTCCCACAACACACCTGATGATTGCTCATGGCACATTTATGTGCCACAGCACAGTGGTTAGTAATCACTTCAGATATCAACTCCCTGTAATTGAATCGACTCGGCCTCTATTGCTAGGTATCAAGTCATGGCCACGATTTTCTCTACGAAACATTTCAAACATTCTATTCTACACTTTTAACAGACAAATGAGCATTTTAAGAGTACATTGTTAATTATTATGCACTTGGGACCAAAGTGCAATACATATACATAAAGATTGGTAACAGTACTAAGATTGGTCAGGCACACTTTTTTTGTTTTTTTGTGGTTGTGTCACATTTACATTCAGATGGAGACTTAGTCTGTCGGCTATCCCCTGCTGTTATGGTGCAGTAATGTAAGCCGACATGGCTGGCTGCTCAGTGGCACTTACACACCTGGAGGGAAAACTGCTCAGTTGACTTGCCAGTCAAGCTGGCCTCTCCTTCTCTTACATGCACTCACACACACACATTTCAAAAATTTCTTTAAAACAACATCCTAATTACCGTATCACAGATCAGCAAGTATGATAATAATATACAGCATGGTATCGTAAATATGTGGATTATCTATTAAGCGGAACACCTGCTGTACACTATTTGTTGACACCAGGAAGATTTTCATCAGGTGGAAGATGCACCGTATAAATGCTATTTCTGTAGGCCAACAATTTGGCTAGAGGGTATTATTGTCATGTGTAGAATTTCAGCAAGTGAAATCCATTAATTATCACAACAACGGCAAAGAAAGTGGAACATGAAAATATTTCTATCTCCACTAGCATTGCAGAGGTTGTTTTCAATGAAAGACGATATTATCTGAATGAGCCATCTTTGAATGCACCCAGAGATGAGTGATCTTTTTTTCCCTTTTTTCCATTTTTGCATGCATGTTTTGATTTAAATGGAAAGAGGAAGTTGGCAATAGGCGATAACACACCGTCCTAAAGATATTCTTGAAAATGTTTCATGGAAATATAGATAGTCATGAAAAACAGCAAACAAGGTGAATATTTTTTTAGTTTTGAAAATATTTTATATCATTACTTTTTATTATGTAGTACATCAATTTACTCATTTTTGTTCCACTTAATTTCAATCGTTCATATACAGTCTTTAAGCAGTATCCTAATGTTGATCATCTACAACAATTGTGTCAAACCAATTCCAAAAAGTTTTTCTTCCAACCAATGCAGACAACACATTTTCAACAATAATATCTGCTGCCAGGGTAATCAGAAAATGTATTGGCTCCTCTGCATTAGTTGGAATGTAATCCAGGACCCTCTTGGCCCTGTGTGGAATTGGTTTGACACCCCTGATCTACAAGAATTCCCTTTATTCCAACATCAAAGGCTATGTTTTCTAAATGCACATATTGTGTGTGAATATTAGATCATTGAGTTCAAAATCATCATCAAAACTAATTTGCCTGATACATTCAACATAGCCCTTTCTCTAAACTATAGAAAACTTAACGTTGCTGGCTAATGTGACTTGTCAGTTCAGTACTAGAAAACGATTGATGTTTTGAAAAGATTCATTGTTTCTATTCATGAATCCAAAGAGCTCTTGAAGTGGGATAAGTGTTCTTTTTAATATATCAAAATGACTAATTCATTTTATCTATGAAATCTTTTTCCAGGTATGCCTGTGTGGTGACAGTAAAAGGGCAAAACAGGCAGTAGCAGAGGTGGCCACCAAGATGGGCCTCACAGTTTTGGACAGGGGAGCTCTATCTGCAGCCCAAGAATTGGAAGACTTCCCCCTTCAGCTGTTCCCCGAATGGAGGCTACCTCTCCGCATTGCCGTGGGCCTCACCGCCTTCTTCTTTTTCTATCTTTTCATCAGGGATGTCATCTACGCTTATGTAGAAGAGGAGAAAGACATCTCTTATAGGATTATGGTCTCGTTGGCCAACAAGGTAAGGACATTTTTACACTTCATTGCAGAAATATTTAGGACCTTGCAAACCATTCATTTCATTTTCTTTTCTTTTGTGTGTTTGTGTCTGTGTATTTATTATTTTGTTTCTGGGGTCACATACTCTCATATCCTTACATTGATTACAGCTGGACTGCCAATATTTGAACGCCAGTTGAAAGATGTAGAGCAAAAGTCATGCTCCAATATATTTAGGCGCACTATCAATATATGGGCCTGGTGTCGAGGGTTCAATCCCCAATGTGTGGAGTTTGGATGTTCTCTGGAGTAGTCTGGTTTCCTCCTACATCCTAAAACATGCAGAGTAGGTTGGTTGAACACTCTAAATTGCTCCTAGGTGTTACGTCCACGGGAGACGTCGAGGCGAGGTAGGAGGGATTAGGACCCAGTCGCGGGGAAGCAGGTGAGGACGAGGCAAATGGTGCTCATAACCAAAACTTTAATAACTTAGGAGGGACCTTACAAAATAACAAGGACTTGCGAAACGAAACATGAAAGCAAACCAGACTAGGGAAAACACGTGAAATCGAGGAGCAAGGTAGCGTGGATGCATGGTAAGCGAATTTAGGCAGACGATCCGACAATGACATTATACACAGTGGGGTTTAAATAAACACATCAGGGACTAATTTTGAATCACGGGCAGCTGCGTGAACACAACGGCAAGGCATGAGGGACAAACGAGAGTCGGGATAAGGCGAAGGGAAAAACAATAGCAGGCTACTCCTAACACTAGGACTGAGTGTGAGCTTGAATGGTTGTCCGTCTCCATGTGCCCTGCGATTGGCTGGCCACCGATTCAGAGATTCAGTGTGCCTGAAATAAGCTGGGATAGCCTCCAGCACCCTCCACGACCGTTGTGAGGAAAAAGCGGTTCAGAAAATGAATGAAAGGATATTGTCTGATTGGTCAAATTTTATACCACCCATCCCTAATCTAAACCCAAAGTTAAATTCGGCACACTGACCATGAATGGTTACTTTATGGGATGCAAAACAATATGTTGTATGTCAAAAAGAGTGAATGTCCCATTCAATTTATCTGGACTAAGGTGAGAGAAGCATTTTTTCTACTTTTTACACGCGAGAGAACACGACATTATCTAGGTGTGATCAATTCAATTTCCTGAGAATACAATGACCTAGATGCATCGGAACATTCTCACTTAGGTATGTTAAAGGGATGGACAACACCTCTATCATGTGCAATCTTGTTTTATAAATTGAAAAAAACATACACAGAATGCAATTTTTGTGGAGAAAAGGGGAACAAACAGGAAGGGAACGTCTTTAGTCCCTGTCTTTCAAGATGGACAGATAGTACAATCTTTGCGGTTTGCTTGCCTTTATTGGCTGTAGCTTCCCACATAGTATGAATATGAATGTTTCTTTGCCATACTTTAGTCCAAACTTACACCCAGAATCAGATGGCTCTTACTTTCCTCTACCATGTTATTGAAAATGAACGACTGATTGGATGGACTTAACTGGACTGGAATTTCTATTGACCCAGTTAGTTATTGAGTTGGAGCAAAACTTATTTTGTAAAACTACAAAATCTTTGATGTATATTTTGGGACATTGGCTGAATTGTGCACTGTGTTTGGATTCGGATCTTTCAGGTGTTTCCCATTGTGTCGCTTGTCATGTTATCGCTGTGTTACCTGCCTGGTGTGATAGCTGCCTTCTTTCAGCTCTACAGAGGAACCAAGTATAAGTACTGTATCAAATCGTTTGGGAATAACAACTTGCCCGTTAAAGTCTATTACCTGAAATTACTTCTTGCCACTTGATTTGTCCAGGCGCTTCCCTAACTGGCTGGACCGCTGGATGCTTTGTAGGAAGCAAATGGGACTTGTTGCTTTGGGATTTGCTTTCCTCCATGCCATCTATACATTCATTATTCCTATTCGCTACTCGGTCAGACATGCACTCATCTCCCGGGTGGTGGACGAGGTACAGTATAGTGGTTTTGACAGTACTGTACAAGCTGATATGTGCATTTTCATGAAGAATGTTAAAGCTCTCCTCGTTCATCTCTCACTCCCCACAGATGAAGAACAACAAAACCACCCCCTTTGACTTTGATTATACAGAAGCATGGGGAACAGACTCCTTCTATGTCCTGGGCATTCTGGGCTTCTTTCTTTATGTACTACTCGGACTGACATCACTGCCCTCTGTGGGAGGCTCGCTCAGCTGGAGAGAGTTCAGCTTCATTCAGGTCAGAGCACACATGTTTATCTATTATGGTAAAAAAAAGGGATGCAGAGTTGACACTGTTTTTATTATTATTTTTCACCATGGGCTGCTGTGTGGGGAAAAAATCTAAACGTATTTTAGCCCCTGATCTAACAAAAAGAATACTTTTTTACTTATAAAATGTAGAAAAAAGTTGGGTTTTCAATTGACTTGGCCAATGATTATATATTTACATGAAGTGACAACATTTCTGAAATGTAAAATATGTCCAGAGTTTAGTAGGCGTTCGTGTTGTCACAGTTTAATGATTGTTAATTAATGAATCATCTAATCTGGAATTGTGACAAGCGTCAGAAAAAGAGACAGAGATGTCAGATATTGTCTTGCCTCTTTGATGAGAAGAGACAATACAATCTCTATTTAAAATACAAGTAGGAAGCGTTTTCCCCCCAGAAAATGCCATTGTCGTTATCCTACGGCTCCTATCAGCAAAATCTCTTTTTTAGGGCCGTTGTGATAAAGTGTATCGGTAATTATTTCCAAGTTTTATCTGAGTTATTAAAGTGCTGCAAAAGCAAAGTCGTCACGGGCTCCTTATTCCCACGTGACTGGTTAAGTAACTCTCCAACATGGGCACACACAATGGATGAGTGGTTGCTTTTAGCTCAGCATTTTAAATGTTAAGTTATTCATTAAACTGAATTATGAGAGCAGGTATAATCCCACGTGATCAAATTTGCTAATACAGGTCATGAGTGTGCGTGCGTGCGTGCGTGTGTGTGTGTGAAAAGGTCGCATGCGCAGATGGACTGAAGAAAAGATATTCAGTGATGGAGGTCAAGATAATTGATCCTTTGAGAAGGAGAGAAAGAGACGCCACAACTGAAGTGGATTTGCGTAGATTATCGTTGTGATCACGGTCGTCAAGGAGGGAATGCTTCATATTTTAATATTCACGACGCAAAGGCTTTGCAGCTCTCAGTTGTGATTAAAAATAAAATCATTTATTATCATCTGAGATTGCAACTGTACTACAATTATGTGTGTTTGCCGTGAGGAGTATTGTGTTCAAGATACTTTCTACTAAGTGATTAACAATATCCAAACAACAGAAAACACTTGGGCCCCGAAAACAATTATTCGGTAACAGCTCCAGGGACAAAACTACTTGAAGAGAATGCTTTCAACATAAAACTTAATGTGACAGTTTCTATTCATGTATAGTCAGCAGGAGAGTCATTTTAACAATCGACAAAAACACGTCTGATGAGCCACATTTGCACGATGTAATACGGTAGGTTATTTGCAGAAAAGCATGCATGGATTTCCCCATCCTGAATAAAACTAGTTAATTTATTTAGAGTTGGGCTTTTAGCGAGAATCCAATTCTTACGAAGGCCGTAAAAGTCTACATCTATAACCTGTTCACCATTACTATTTTATAATTGTCAAAAGGATTGAATTCAATAGTGAATTGGGTCGGATTTACAGAGGTACATTTCTTTCAAAATTATCTTCTCCTTGTTACTTCTATTAAATGCCTCTGCTTTCTATTTTTGCAGTCTAAACTGGGCCACCTGACCTTGTTAATCTGCACAGCCCATGGTTACATTTACGGCTGGAATAAATTCCTGCGGCTATCTACATACAAGTGGTACACACCTCCAGGCTACATGCTCTGTCTAGTGGTGCCCTCAGTTGTGCTTGTTCTCAAAATGCTCATCTTGTTGCCGTGTGTGGATCGAACTCTTACACGCATCCGTCAAGGCTGGGAGAGGTCCCCAAGTAATGCGACTGAAAAGTCTACGGCCACAAACCTGTAACCATCAATGGGTTCATCTGAGGTATAAACTCATTTTACCTAAATCCACTTTCTTCATGAGTACTGTTTATTAGATTTGCTCATTCATTCATTCTACTGCTATTGTGGTGTCTACAAGGTGAGTAAATCACATTATTCAACCACATTTATACAAGTTGGATTGTATTTTTGCCTTTAAACCAGATGACTTCAGGCAAAGGGGCAGGCAGTCGAGGAGGTTATTATTATTTATTTTTGTGAGTTCTGCAAGATTGTAAGTGCCCGTTCCTCTTTCAACCAAATATGTCAAAAATAGAATTATATCCCTTGACGACACCCATTGTTTTGATGAAGAGAGGCAATCATTTTCATCCACTCCTTCCTCCAAGTGGAGAATTCCCAAAGCTGCTTCGTTCTCATTGCCCAAATCATCCTCCCTCTCAAGGGCACTGCACACACAAAATTAGAATAAAGCGTTCACCACAGTGTAACGCTCACCCTCAGCTGGTTTGATTAAACACACTTCACACAGTTTAAATTGGTGCTCGAAGCTAGTAGGTTTCGCAAACAGGGGGTAAAAACTTTATGGTGCGTAGTGGTAATATGAATCAATCCATTAGTAGTTTAGTATAATCTAAGTGTTTTCTGTTTAGTACAGTAAAGACTCTAGCAATCAATAATCAAAAACAATCTGTTCATCTATTGTACCACATTTACTTCTTAGGGTCCCAAGTACTTTATGTGCAAACAAGCTTTCACAACTCTTAACATAGAGTATAGTCTTCCAAACTATTTCACAAAGGGCCTTTTCATTCCAACCAAGTAAGAGACACTTTTCCTCCAATTTGGCATCTTGCAAGTATCGTCAGCATAGTATCGTTTAATCAGAAACCTCATTCTTTAAATTGTTTATGTTGGATCGGTTGGAACAAAAACGAGGATCCACGGTGGCTCCTGAGGACCGGTTTAGGGGGTACTCGGCCGTTTGGTCGCCGGACGTTTGGTCGCCCGGAAGGTATTGATAATTACCATTTAAAATTGTTGCTCAAATTCCCTAAATACAAACTGCGAATTATTATTTAGTCATACTTAATGCCCTATTAATTATTAGGCTAAAGAAAAGCTCCAAATTTCCCGTACTTTTATTGTGTTTTGTTGGAGAACTTGTTAAGACCTTGACTGACATACAAACTCTTTTACACTCACACGTCCGCTCAGTGAAACTGCTCAGGGCCATTGTTGGCTTTTATTGATGCGTAGACCGTGTTGTTTTACCTTGTTTTGTCGCCGGACTTTTGGTCGCCGGACATTTGGTCGCCCGTTGTTTGGGTCTGGGCGACCAAACGGCCGGTCACGGGTTTAGGGTTAGGGCCTCCCATGAATGCGTGCTTGTGGGATTCAGGATTTTCAATTCAATTCAATTCAATTTATTGGCAAGAAAAAGCACTAGGCTAAGGGCCATGTAACAACAGATTTGAAATGTGAGGCAGTGTATATGTATGTTTCGAGAATTTACTCTTGTAGTATATACTTTCGTTCCAACTGGTCTGATTTTTGTCTCTTCACATTTTCCCTTAAGAGCCGTTTCCCACGTTTGTTGTGAATGTGGCTTTTGCATTATAATGTTTCACACTCTGTCCTCCAGCTGTGCTACGGGCCTGTTTTGGTTTTGTGAGTAGTTATTATCTAAACTAGCCTACCTCCTCCCTGCTCAGTTACAACGCCTCAGCTGCACCAAATGCTAGTTTCAATAAATGGAGACCAATTTGAACAATTTGATGAAAGCTGGTTGCTGAGAAGGAAGAAATAATTGTCAGTTTTATAAAATATTTTTCTAATTTTAAGGCCTTTTCGAGAGGAAACACTTAAAAAATATTGAAGTTGTTTTCCCTCTGCCCAAGATGCACATTCCCAGCAAATTGTATACAAATCGGTTCATACCCTCTGAATATAGTTGGCCAGACAAATGGATAGCAGTAAATTCTTCTATGGTTTTGCATCATTTTGACAAAAACGACACATGAATTACCTGAAAATTTTGTTCTTATGTTCTAAACCACATGAGTACAATTATTTGTTTCATAGTATGTGACTATGAATGAAGGAAAGTTGGTGTCCAAAAGCTTGCTCGGGTTTGTGCATAAATATATTTAACATTCCAGGTTTGGCTCTGTGAGGTAAACATTGTGACCTGTGAATGCTAGGGGGATAAGAATGACCTTCAAATTAAGAAATGCCAGACTTTATCGCCTTCAGAAATAGTTTTCTCTGGACGGACACAGATTTCCAGGCGCTGATAAAAAGGGAGCCTTCAGTGATTGACACAACAAATGATAAACATGTAGGTGTATAGGTGGCATATGTTTTTGAGCAAATCTGTACAATGTAATTTGGGTGGGCCAAAATATTCACTTGTAACCAGAGTTTTTCACTCGTTGCATGTCTTCCATTTTATGTAGAACAGCTGCATATTTGACACAAAGCTTTTCCTAATAAATTTGAATTATTTAACCCAAGAAGCACATCAAGAGCTATTTTCAACTCATCATCTCATGGACCTTTTCCAGACACTCTCCATTAAATTGAAAATTCACGACAACCACAAGTTGGAAAAAGGAAAAAAAAATAGTTGCTCATTTAATTGTCATTTGATGGTTGGACTGTGACTCTCGAGACCCAACATTTTTAATCTGTTTAAGACATTAAAGCGTACTACTACTTGGAGAATCATAAATCCAGGAACAAACGCCCCTTGAGTATTCCGCAAGGAATATGTTTTAGGAATGTTTTTACCAACACATAGAGAGCTAGTAACTAGAGAAAAAAATGCTCTTTGTAAGACGTTAGAGGTGAGGCCTGAAAGCAGCATTTAGTCGTGAACATTATCTCACATTGTCCTCTTTTGTCTTTGTCACCGAAATATTCCTTCAAAACCTTCAAATATTTTTTTCAATAGCCTTAAAAGGAATGTTTAACAGCGCACTCAGGATTTGTACTTTTTGCATTTTTACAGAATTCAAAGTCAGAGTAGATCTCTGCTTAGCAACGTGGGGATTACAACCGTCTTTCTATGTCGGCAGTCAGCAATTGAAGCTAAGCTCGATTGAAAGGTTTTGCTTGCAGTGGAGAGTGTGTGTATTTTCCCCAAAGGCACAACTTATCTTGCACCGAGGGACAAGCTGTTCCACTAGACCATTTTTTGTATTTTTATTCATTGTATTTTCTTTCACACACAGTTGGTTTATGATTCACTATAATTGTTCCCAAGGATCCACTACATTCTAAACAAAATGTACATATTCCAGTTAGATGTATACTATATCTATGTGGTTATGCACTGATAGAATCCACACACAATCGTATCGTATTCCTTCATCCATTTTACCAATGAACATGTTTCAACATGTAATGATGCTACCTTAGTACCTCTGAATAGATATGGTCGTATGGTGTGTCCTACAGCGGACTGGCGACCAGTCTGAGGTGTAGTCTGCCTTTCGCCCAAAGTTAGCTGGGATAGACTCCGTAACCCTTACGAGGATGCTTCGTATGGAAGATGAATGACAGAAGGGTGCTAAGCAGTGACAGCTGGTGGACAGGTGTAGAGTGGCAAGGAATGGAGGTTAATCAGATAGCATACAGGCAGAAGTGGGAAGTGAAAGGAATGCAGCAGCTGTCATGATCAGATCTTAATATTCCCAAGGGCAGAACATTCATTTTTAAAAAAGAACAAAAACTTAGTTATCTAGTATCTAATAACATTATCTGCTCACACAATCTGTGATGTTTCATGCATTCTCCCCGACATTATCCTCCCTTTACCAAAGAACTGATGTTGATTTCAGGCTCTTTAACATCCCATCTTTGCGCGTATGTGCCGCTTATGTGGATGTGTGCGTGTGTGCACTGAGATGTAAACGAGATTCAAATATTGCCCAGGGAAGCGATAAATCTAATAATCCTGAGAGAAACTGTGAAACAAGCTGGCTTACATATTATAATTTCCACTCGTGTTGAAATTTCACACACCTAGACAACTTTGATACCCATAACACGATTATCTATGGCCTGCTAGGAAATGTAAATAAACTGCTGCATTGTTGATAAAGAGACACATCATGTACTGTAATTAGGAATTCACCAAGGACTCGTGTGAAATGTACAAAAGTTTAATAAACGACATAGACCAAAACAACCTTTAGGCTATTTTTTTAATATCCTCGATCTTGTCTTCAACAATTAAATAACATGTTTTCAAATAACACAAGGCTCAAGTGTATAGTGGGGCAAATAAGTATTTAGTCAACCACCAGTTGTGCAAGTTCTCCTAATTGAAAAGGTTAGAGGGGCCTGTAATCGTCAACATGGATAAACCTCAACCATGAGAGACAGAACATGGGGGAAAAAAACAGAAAATCACATTGTTTGATTTTTAAAGAATTTATTTCCATATTAGACTGGAAAATAAGTATTTGGTCACCTACAAACAAACAAGATTTCTGGCTGTCAAAGAGGTCTAATTTCTTCTAACGAGGTCTCCACTCTTTGCCTGTATTAGTAGCATCTGTTTTAACTCTTTATCGGTATAAAGGACACCTCTCCACAACCTCAGTCTCTTACACTCCAAACTCCACTATGGCCAAGACCAAAGAGCTGTCGAAGGACACTAGAGACAAAATTGTAGACCTGCACCAGGCTGGGAAGACTGAGTCTGCAACAGGTAAAACGCTTAGTGTTAAGAAGTCAACTGTGGGAGCAATTATTAGAAAATGGAAGACATACAAGATCACTGATAATCTCCCTCGATCTGGGGCTCCATGCAAGATCTCACCCCGTGGCGTCAAAATGATAACAAGAACGGTGAGCAAAAATCACAGGACCAGGATGACTGATCTGTGTAACCCAAAGGTCTCCAAACCAGTCCTCAAGGGCTGGTGTGGGTGCAGGTTTTTGTTCCAACCCATCCAACACAAACCGTTTAACCAATCAGGTGTCTGCTGACAAAAGAAGCACCTGACTGCAATCCACTGATTGCACTTCTACGATACCTGATTGGTGGAGAGTTTTCCTCTTCCAGGTTGGAACGTAAACCTGCACCCACTGCGGCCCTTTCTGGAATAGTTTGGGGACCCCTGGTGTAACGGAAAGAATGAATGGGGCCATGTATCGAGAGATTTTGAGTGAAAATCTCCTTGCATCAGCAAGGACATTGAAGATGAGACGTGGCTGGGTCTTTCAGCATGTTGATCCCAAACACAGCCAGGGCAACAAAGGAGTGGCATCGTGAGAAGCATTTCAAGGTCCTGGAGTGGCCTAGCCAGTCTCCAGATCTCAACCCCATAGAAAATCTGTGGAGGGAGTTGAAAGTCCGTGTTGCCCAACGACAGCCCCAAAACATCACTGCTCTAGAGGAGATCTGCATGGAGGAATGGGCCAAAATACCAGCAACAGTGTGTGAAAAGCTTGTGAAGAGTACAGAAAATGTTCGGCCTCTGTTGTTGCCAAAGGGTACATAACAAAGTATTGAGATGAACTTTTGGTATTGACCAAATACTTATTTTCCACCATGATTTTCAAATAAATTCTTTAAAAATCAAACAATGTGATTTTCTGTTTTTTTCCCCTGCATTCTGTCTCTCATGGTTGAGGTTTACCCATGTTGACAATTACAGACCTCTCCGATCTTTTCAAGTCGGATAACCTGCACAATTGGTGGTTGACTAAATACTTATTTACCCCACTGTATTTATCAGATTGTACAATTCAAGGAGAAAGCTGCTGCCGGCAGTATGTTGTGCCTTAAGTGGCTCACGCTTAATATAACGGCAAACTTTTCTTTTAACATTTGGCTTAAAACTGTTTTTAAACAAAAAATGGTATGATTTTTTTCATTAACAACTATTCTACTTGTCAAATTGTAAAACCGTAAATGTTAATTGTTATCCTACAAGGGGACTCCAAAATTGTTAAAAAATCAATTTCTTGTTTATCCTGAATTTGTAAAAGCCTGCCTTACTGAAAAATGGATGGTTCTTTATCAAGCAACTTTCTTCAGTGTTATTTACTAATCTCCCCCAATAGCATAATGTTCAACATTAAGTTTGAATATTTTATGCTTTGTGAGGGCATCAATATTTTAATTTTTGCTCTAGTTTTCTAGTTGGTTGATATTTTCCACTTGTAAAACTATTCAGTTTCTATCTTCTCAGATGTACGCATGTATGAGTGTCTAACATATGCTATTAATGCATTCATGCTTGTAAGAGCTAAATGCATGCACCTGCTGTGAATAGGTTTTAAAGTTTGATCTCAAACACTCCTCTTCCTTTCTTTGCTTCTTGAGAAAAGGGCATCATCCACTCTCACAAGAAATACAACATTTCCTTGAGTCGTCTTCTATTAAGGCACTTGAAATGCTCTTCTTGCCATGATAGGATGAAATGTTAAAGATTAAAAATGAGTGAGAAGAAGGAGCAAGGAAGTCTGAGCCAATGTTTTCTATAGAAAGACTTGAGATAAACTCTTGAGACCAAGCTGACGCGCACACAACATTTCAGGCAGTTTATTCGAGTTCACATGTGCGATATCTGTGAGTCACAGTAATATAATACATGAATTTTTGTATGTAGTATATATTTCTGCCTGTCTGTGCATTTTACAGCAGTTCCATTCATATGGGAACACCTCATAAACAAGCAAGTAAAATCTTCAAAGTTTAAATGCATTGACTTGCAGTGCAAACAAGTATAACAGCATAATTTGATGAGCTCCTGAAACACTAAATAAATGCTTACCACACACCATTGTGTGTAGTGTAGTGGACATCTTTCACAGAAAATATCGATCAATAATAAATTGGATAGTTGGAAGCTAAACCCTGTGGGTTTTCTCTACTAAAAAGAACTACAGGTACTTTTCCAACTCAGTTCATCAGCTATATTGAATTAAATTAGTTTCACCTCTTTTTGTTGCTTAGGCTGTCTTTCGTTCTATTCTCTTTAAAGCTGAAAAACATCTTGGGGGCAATGTCATTTTAGAAACTTATATATAATTCAGTTTAATGTCTTCTCTGCACTTTCTTGACAAATGGCATTTATCAGATACAGGCATAAATGGTACCTAATGAGGAAGGTTCACCACGCGTACCTATCCTTCACCGCTCTCATTCAGCCCCATAGGTAATGAATCAAAAACAGGGATGTGTCATATTTGAAAATTGCTTTGGTGAATTATGTTAATCTCGGTGAATACAGAATCACAGTGGTAACTGAGATGAATTATTAAAATGGCATTTAAAAAGATACAACAAATAAACATCAAGGGGAAGTCAAAAATAAAACCAGACTAAGAAGAAAGAGACACCTAAAAAAATAGCACTATAAAATGAAATTCTAATTTCTTTTATAAACATCCAGTTAAAGAATGAAACACTACGCTGTAAGAAGAAATAAAATCAATTTCAGAGAACTGGAGGAGCACTACCCCATTATGAAATAAATTGCAAAGTCCATTCCTTATTTTATGTTAGGAGCGTTTTCTCCTCCTGGCACTTGGCCCTCTCCCAGCCTCGTCGAATGCGGGTGACTCTCTGGTCCAAGCATGGCAAGAGGAGCAGGAGCTTTAGCACTAGAACCACGGAGGGAACCACCAGGCTGAGCACAAAGCCCGGTGGTGTGTACCACTTGTACGAGGAGGGCCGCAAAAACTTATTCCAGCCGTACAGCAAAGTGTGAATGGTGCAGAGCAACAACGTCAAGTAGCCCAGCTTGGACTGAAAAAGAGGAAAGTTAATCATTACAAACAGGAAAACATTCATTGGTTCAGTGTAAAGCACTGGCCTTTCAACCTCTGATTTTGTATTGGCAGACACACTCGCATGGCGAACTAAACGCAAAAATGTGCTCGTAGATTCAAGCCAGTTTCCAAGGAGAAGCTATTGCTTTTTCAATTACTACATTTAGGGAATAACATTAACATTTAAACTATGGCTTTAATTCATACCGGAGTAAAGTGAAGGGTTGTGGAATGTGAAGATGAGCGTTACATGACCCAGTTACATTATGAATGACTTAGTTAGGGAGGCGGATTATATTTCGCATTGATCCAAGTAGGAAAAGGCAAAACAACACAGAATAAAGGAGGAGAATCCAAAGGAATGCTAATAATATATAGACATTTAAACAAATATTTTTCTAGACTTTGGGACTTTTATTGCCATTCCCAAAGGTATCGTATAAAGCAGACGAGTTGCATTGGAATGTTTACGTAAAGCCCACCCCCACATATACATCCCAGTTGTGTCAAACATCAAGTCCAGTAAGAAAAAAGTACATTCTCAAAGGCAAAAGTGCGATAAAATAATGGATGTTGTATAATAATAACAATAAGGCAAATTTTAAGATAATAGACATGATAAAAACATGTAAGATATTATGAAAGAATATAGTATGAAAGTATATCTTAGTAGCACCAGCAGGTTCTAAAATTTTCCACATCTTGCAAACTGCAGTGCAATGTCAATAGTTTTTCTTTTTATTCATTTGTATTTATTTAGCATTGGGTTTTTTTTGTATTTATTTAATTTGAAATCACACTTTAACCTATTCCCAGCAAGTAATAAGTAAGGAAATCAAGGAAAAAGGTGACAAATTTCCCCTCCCTAAATTTGAATTTGAATGATGCAGCATTGTTGGTGGTGCCCTTTAAAGGATTCATTTGTAGGTCAATGTTTGTCTAATAAAGTGACACAAGCTCGCCTATGGGACGTGTTTGCTTCATGAGAGAAGCTTCCAAGTAAACTAACGTTGTACTCGCTGACACAATATTTTATTACGTTGTTACACACAAACAAAAAACCACACATGCCGTCACAGACAGTCGCATAATGACAAGTCTGTTAGGGGAAGTAACAGCTTGGAGTAAAAAAAAAAAACATTCATACAGTTAACTCTGCCAATGTTGAAAGTAAACAGAGTACTTGGATTTTGCTCAATGGTTGCGCACCATCAGTACACAGTTCACCCTGCACACTGGACCTTTGTATTTAAAGTTAACTCATATTCAAATGTAGCGTACACACAGACATTAAGTGATTACCTGTACAAAGCTGAATTCTCTCCAGCTGAGAGCGTTGCTCACTGAAGGCAAAGAAGTTATTCCCAGTAATACGTAAAGGCCAAATCCCAGAATACCGATAGAGAGGTAAGCGTCTGATCCCCAGGCTAAAGTTGTATCAAACTTTGCAGTTTGGTTCTCCTTGACCTAACCATAAGAAAAGGCTTTCAATAATGCAAACTATCGCCCTCTGCTTCTCACAAGACACAACGAGGCTTTAAAAACATATCTTACCTGTTTTATAGTGTAGTCTGAAATCCTGAATCTCACATAATACCTGTAAGATTTAAAAAAGAACAAATGATTCACATTCTCCACAGTTTAGCTTAAAAATCAAAGTGGAAAATTGAAGTAACAATTAAACTACCAGTAAATGTTTAATTAAATGAATCGATGTGCGACAGTTTTAAGAGCAAGGTTCAAATCTCGGGTCCAGGCCATACACGTGGCGTTTGCATGTTCTCCCTAGGCCTGTGATTGTTTTCTTCGGTATCGGTGGGGTACTCCAGTTTTCTCCAACATTTCAAAAAAATGCAGTAAATTGTAATTTGTTTTGAATTGTTGTTTGTCTTGCTGTGCCCTTCGATTAGGGGGCAACCAATTCAAGGTGTTCTAAAGCAGTAGGCTCGCCTAATGGCCAGAGTTGGCTGAGATAGGCTCCAGCATCCCCACGACCCTTGTGAAGATAAGTGAATTGGAAATTAGTCAAATCTTTTTTTTTTTTTTTTCTATTGTAATTTCTTCGTGTTAGAGTTTGACTGGGACTCAACGACTGACATATTACAGACTTATCCAAACAAAAGAAATAGTAGTTCCCACGGACCAAATTTAGACAAGATTAGTCTGTTAATTTAAATCAAATTATATATCGTACATTACTACCCAAAAGGCTGAAGAAACCTAGCAAAACAGCATGTGCTCTAAATGTCAATGAATGTCAATGCCTTGTAGAGCCTAATGATCTAGTATGGAAGGTTTCAGTATTTTAGTAGTTTCAGTGTGGATAACACTATTTTGCAGAAGATGTACAAATTAAATACTGTTTTTTTTCATTCTATATTTACCAAATTACACAAATAATGTGAGGGTTAGTGTTAACTCTAAAGGACAGTTGGCATAACGCACCTAATTGGGATGATGAGTGTGTATAGCACATGTAAAAAGGCAAAGGCCAGAGCGAGCAGCCCCAGCTGCTTTCTGCAGAGCATCCAGCGGTCTAGCCAATCAGGAAAGCGCCTGAAAGAGCCATATGATATGCTATAGTTTAAATGCATCTGTATGGTCCATAACTAAAAGTGTATTACAAAATTATGAAAGGACTTCCATCATATTACGAACTCTTACCTGTACTTGGTCCCTCTGTATAGTTGAAGGAAGGCAGCAATTACACCAGGCAGGTAACACAAGGCCAACATGATGAGTGACACAATAGGAAACACCTGAACACAACTACGTGTCATTTGCTGTTTTACACATGAAGCTTACTTGTTGTTCATTCATTCATTCATTTTCTGAACCCCTTACCCTCACAAGGATCGTGGTGGGTGCTGGAGCCTATCCCAACTAACTACCGGCACCAGGCGGGGGACACCCTGAATCGGTGGCCAGCCAGTCGCAGGGCACAAGGAAACGAAAAAAATATTCACGCTCACAGTCATACCAAGGGCCAATTTATAGTGTTCAACCAGCCTACCCTGCATGTTTTTGGAATGTGGCAGGAAACTGGAGTAGCAGGAGAAAAAAAACATGCAAGGCCGGGGATAACATGCAAACTCCACACAGTGAGGACCGACTTAGGATCGAACCCTCAACCTCAGAACTGTGAGGCTGACATACTAAACACACAGCCGCCGCGATGCTTTTAGAGGTTAATTAATAAAAATAATGGCTCCAGTTTTTTTTACCTAGGTCTACAATGTCTTCTGTCTGTCTTGCTACTGCAACCAAGGAAATTTCCCGAATTCAGGATGAAATAAAGTTCTAATCTAAAATGAAAAATAAAACTATGCACCTTGTTGGCCAGTGACACCATGATTCTGAAGGAGATGTCTTTGCTCTCATCCACATAAGCATAAATGACGTCTCTGATGAGCACGTAGAAGAAGAAGAAGGCTGTCAGGCTGGCGGCTATTTGCAGAGGCAGCCTCCACTCGGGGAACAGCTGTAGGGGGAAGTCTTCCAGCTCTTGGGCTGCTGATAGAGACCCTCTGTCCAAAACTGTGAGGCCCATCTTGGTGGCCACATCTGCTACTGCCTGTTTTGCCTCTGCACTCTTTCCACAAACATAGACCTGCAAGATTAAGAAAGAAGATTGTTTACTATATATGTCTGGGTGGAAGTTGCAGAATCAAAATGTAGTAATTCCATTTAATCCTATTCATAATTTTGGATGTCCAATAATTACCTTCACAATAGAGATACAAAACTATTCAGGAAATGTAAAACTTTTTCTTTACTATCATAAATATTTTCTCATATCATCACGAGTTATTTGGTTTTTCCAGTCTAGATCGCATAGTGTAGAATCTATTGACAATCTAAAGATTTATGACATCATTAGTTATGTGATAAAACATTTTGTATTAGATTAGATTAGAACTTTATTTCATCCCGTATTTGGAAAATTTCAAGACACACAAGACATTGTAGACCTAGGTAAAACACTGGAGCCACACACAGGAAGTCCAGAAGTTGGGGACCTTCTGCAGGCTGAGACTAATTTGAGACTTACTGTTTAACAAATATTTTTGGCTGTTTATAGCGTTTAATTTGTAGTAAAGGATTGTGCCCATTAGGTGCGATGAATGAAATAATGGCTACATACTTAAGAAAAAGTATCACTTTTTGTCAAAGAAAGCTTACAATGCTCAACAATGGCCCAACGATGCTCCAAACACACCAAAAAACACCCACACACACAGGCCCATATGTGCTTTGCAGTCCTGTGGGAGTGTTCATACGGATCCGAATGAAAAAAGAAAAATAGCCACATATGGCACAGTTTTGGAGTACAGAGCAATGAAGCAAAACGTGTGCTGGGGCACTTAGATCCAAGAGTGACTTTGAGTTAATTGATTCAAGGATACATCAGACGTGGCTCTCGCAGCAAAGACACAAGGACGGCTCGTCAAATTTGGCTCTATCGCTCGGAATTGGTTTGATCCGAACCTCAAAATGAGTTAATATTATAATTTGGACTGAGAATCCTTCCATTATTTTTAACTTGTTGGTCAGCACCCTACTGTGGGAACTTATAAGGCCCATGCCAAAGACTTGAAGCTCTGCTATGGCAATCAGATTGCTGAATAAATCACATTGACAAAAGTATTCCAAAAAATTAAAAATTACAATTTGTCAGTTCATGGTAGAAATTTTATTTTTAACAACCAGTGATACTCTTTAAAAATATATATATGTATTACACTTTTTGAAGTTTGTACCTGTCTGCAAGCGTCAGCGGGTCCATTCTGAAGACCCCAGGCAGACAAGGTGTTAAAGGCTTTTACCACATGAGAATCAGGAAGTAGTCTGGAAAGCAAATGTGGTTGCTTAGTCAAAATTGGGCCAAATTAAAGACGCATGCATGAGTTGCTCCTACCTCTGCAAATATGCAGCATTGGCCTCCGGGTACATATTCTTCTCAGGGTTGTTGCTGACATCCACCAGCACCTCAGGACAAAAAGTGGTGTGAATGAGAATCAAATAGATGCCAGTTTTTCCAAGTTTTCCTCAAAGATTTAATTAAATTGAAACTCACTCTAAATTGCCCCTAAGTATGAGTGTGAGCATGAATGCTTGTTTGCCTCCTTGTGCCCTGCGATTGGCTGGCCAGCAATTGAGGGTGTCCCCCGCCTTTGGACCGAACTTAGCTGAGATAAGCTCCAGCACCCCCACCCCTTCCCCCACAACCCTAGTGAGGATAAAGCGGTTCAGAAAATAAGATGAGAGAGAGACAATTGATGGAGGTGACCCGGTGGTGAGTTGTTATGACAACAAGCCGTTCAGGAAATGAATGAGGGCAATTGATGGATAGCTTTTAAAATAGACTAGTAAAGTGAGTCATACGAATTCTAGGAACTGTGATGTACAACGATGTTTTCCATGTATTCTTTTATTTTGAAAAAAAGACATTCAAAGTACAGTGGTACCTCGATATACGAGCACCCCGACATACGAGCAATTCGAGATACGAGTAAAATTTCGAGCAAATAATTATCTCGAGATACGAGACAAATTTCGATATACGAGCAGACAGCGGACGCAAGATGCTGCTCATAAGAACATCATGGGCACTGTCTCTCTCCCGCAACTCCCTCGTGTAATGTCTCTGGTCGCAACTCCCTCTTTGTAATGTTTCTGCGAGCACTGGGCGGAGCGTTGCATTTTTTCAGTGTTTTTTCCCCCGTTAGTCATTGCGAGGCGATATTGCGAGTTATTTATGCTACTTCTCGTTGGCAAGCGGTCGTGCATTATCCTATTGTGAGGACATTTGTGTGCATCATTTTGGGAATATTTTGAAGGGAATACAAAAGCAAACATCTAGGTTGCATGTGAAAGTCAGTGTTGAGGCGGGGCAAAAAGAGCCAATCCGGGAGAAGAAAGGTATCAAAATGCCAAACAAAATTAGAATTAAGTTTAGTGTTAGTTTCGATTAAATTTATATTTGAGTGTTTCTGCATTGTAATCCAAGTTCATTTGAATTTGTTTATGTTACGTTATGAGGGCTGTGCCATGCAAAAAGCCCCCCCTCTCCCCCCTCTCTCTGTCCGTCTCTCTCCCTCTCCCCCCTTCGAAATCCGTATAAATTTTAGTACTATTAAACACATTTTAGTAATATTAAACCACTAGTAATGTGTTACTTTGTTAATACATGGCGAATTAGAACAAATAAAACATTTTTTCCAATCCAATATCCTGTTTTTGGTGTTTTTTTAGAGGGTTGGAACGAATTAATTTGTTTTTAGTTCATTTCAATGGGAAACGTTCGTTCGAGGTTACGAGAATATCGACATACGAGCTCAGTCCCGGAACGAATTAAGCTCGTATCTCAAGGTAACACTGTACCAAGTAAATTCACACTAAAAGGGTTTGCAGACAGTAAAAAAAAATATTTTTTGTAATTGCTGTAAGCTTGTTTCAAATGCAAACTATTTTGACACTAAATTGACAGGGAAATGAGGCATAATAGTCTAGATTACTGTTCCTAGAATTGAAAGAAACTTTTTTTTGGTTCTTTTGTGCACCCCTAAATAGATTGCGCAAATTGCCCATAGCGAAAACCGGCCCTGATGGTGGTGTACATTTAAAATCCCATTGTATATATTAGTGAAGACCAATACCTTTCCCGTCAGTTGTGACATGAGGGTCTCTATGAGGTCATAATGTTCTCTGTGTATGCACACAAAGACCACATTCGCCAACTGTGCTGCATCCACGTAACTCATCACCTACATTGCACACACAAGACACAACACATTGGTACATATTTAATGTGGTAACACATTCAATCATTAGTGTTTCACTTGGGCGCTCTAAAGTCTGATACAATATTTAAAAGCTTTTTGTGGAAACGAAAGCTAATAAAGATTGAGAATTATTTTTCTGTAATATAATGGCAATTTTTTATTTGTGTAAAAATCCTTTCCGCTTAACCCATTTCAGTAAGTTTTATTTTAACATACTCATGTTACCCCTGATTCATACTATTTATTTGTTAATTTTTGTTACTGGAATATTCCACAAGTCACATGTGTTGCATCATACTGCTTGGCAGCCAAAAAGTGGACTCATTCATTCAAAATATTTTTTTTGAATGAATTGGGTGATATTTTAATTATGACTAGCATTATTTTTCGTTGTTCTATATTTTGTGGGAGGGATTGTAGCAATAGAAAAAAAATATGTCAATGCATAAATGCCATGTGACTGTTTCTAGAGCTTCTAAAATCTATGTTAAAATGTCAGCTAATATTATTCCGCCCTCTCATTGATATAAGTTGCTTATAAATCCATTTAATAAATAAAATACCAAATTACTAAGAGTAATATTTAGTTTATTTAGGTAGTAAACAAAATTGCTTTGGTGGAAGATTTATGGAAACAAAAAAGTCTAGAAGAAACAGACATGAAAACACTGTTATCAGTGCCCTTTATATCAGTTGATAAGGTTGTTTTTTTTCCTTTTTTTAAACCCAGGTAGACAGAGCATATAGCATTTTCTAAACAACTTGCTTCTCACTGTTCACAGCAGCCACATAGCCATGTGTTACCTGAGCTCCAGGAGGCAGAGGGCCACAACTGAGAGGTCTGCGGCTCCCGTACATGACCTTGTAGCCCGTCTGCAGCAGACGCTGGCCCAATGAGCGTCCCATGTCGCCCGTCCCAAAAATGCACAACGGTTCCAGCTCCGAAGCGACCTTTGGTCCGCCTCCCACAGGATGCAGAGAAATGTTCACTAAATTCACTTCTTTTGCCATTGGCCTGAGATTCAGCTCCGATTCAAGGTAAACAAAAAACTAAATTATCCCAAAAAGTACTTCTTTTCTGGATGAGAAAAGTCAAATCCTCTCTATTAGTAGCGTCTTTGTATGTTGTCTACTACCACGTTGGTCTGTTGACTCACAGATTTTGGTTGGTGGGGGTTTTGTATTTGCCTTTGCCCCCTCCCATTACAGGATGGGCTAACGGTGAAGTCTTTCCCAACTGGGATATTCGGGGCCAAAAGGTGGGAGGTGCATTTTTGTCCTGAACCCATAACAACTATGTCCGTATGTTCTGTGTGTGTGTGAGTGTCTGCTTTCAATTCTTTTCTGAGAAACTCAAGAAATTACAAGCGGAAAAAAAAAGATTTCACTTCCCCACATTTGTTTTTTTCGAGTTTTTATCAACTGTTTTCATCACAGTGTTCTTTTTCTAATTGCCTCATATCGGATACTCCGAAAGTGGTTAACCACGAACATAAAAAACAGAACACAGTATGGACATAATATTTTCCTTTTCTTTCACAATCTCCAAAGAGCACCACGACCTAAACAAATGTAAGCAAAGGCAATAACATATGTATGCTGTAAAAAGAGGGCAAGCAAGTCCTTACAATTGGTCGCTCATGACAAATTAACACTTTGCAGGCAAGCCCACTAATTAGTTGGTTAATCTGTACTTTTATGTTTGCCCGCTAATAAATTCTGTTCTTAGTCGCAAAGGGGTTGATAGCATTTTATTTCCCAAACGGTTTAAAATGATCCAGTGTTCAGCAGTTAAGGTGAAATGCTGACCTCATGACCTGTCCTACACTGTAATTACTCCCTCCGCTCCACTGCTTTACTAAGGCCCACATTAGTGTGTATGTGACTCAAATACAGCGTTGGTTATGAGGGGATTAAATTTATCGTGGATGTGCTTTCTTGCACTGTAATTAGCCTGCGACCTGAACAGCAATATTGAAAATTAGGCAGAGCAGTTTTATTTATACATCCAATTTCCTGGACAAAGACAAGTGTGAATTCCGTAAATAAATGAAGCAGCCAGAGGAAAGTGTGAATTGACAACATGCAACATGAGACCAGAGAAAATATGCTTTTAAAATTGAGTTTAGTAGTCTAGTTTAATCAGGAAACACATGGCTAAAGATTTTACAGGTTTTAAAATATCAAATTTGAAATCAATTAAATAAATGTTTTTTATTTTGTTAGATTTTTTTTAAAGTTTGTAACTGAACAATTTAGTGTGGACATAAAGCAAATCAGCAGACTAATTACTGTTTGAAGGAAAGGTTGTTAAAAATATTATTCTAGAAGTCTGTACTAAATATATTTGAGCATTGACTTGTTCTTAGTTTCTTTTTTAGGGTAAAAGGAAAAACTGTATAAAGCCAAAACATATCATATTTGATAAATGGATTTTGAGCAATGTGATATTATTTTCTCTTATAAAAACGGATGTATAATATATGTATATATGAAACGATTTTATGATGTATAAGTAATATTCGAAATGTAGTCTTTTTCTTCCCATCATGCCTTAAATCAAGGGTGTCAGACTCGGGTTGGTTCGCAGGCCCCGTTAACGTCAACTCGATTTCATGTGGGCCGGACCATTTTAGATATAATATTTAGATTTTTTTAATAAATGGATTAAAAGCCCTGAATATTCAGTTTTTATAGATCTAAAACAATACTTATTTTAGCTTTTTTTTATATATTTTTAGATTTTACAAAATGATTTTTGAACTAAAAACACAAATTGATTAAAAAAATTACAATTATTGATTTGAAAGGGGGAAAATCAGGAAATTTAATATACATCTATACTCTTCATTTTAATTTGATCCTAAAACAGAAAGTCGGCACTCATGATTTACTTTCCCGGGGCACACAAAACGATGCGGCGGGCCAAATTTGGCCCCCGGGCCGCCACTTTGACACATGTGCCTTAAATGGTCAGATTCTAAGGATTTTTAATCCATGGTCAATGATTTAGTGGTTATAATGTACTTTTAATTGATGGATAAGAAATCTACATTATTTTATCAATGAAACTGCCATACAAAGAAATCATTATACCTAATATTAGTGAAGAAAAAACTAACTGTAACCCTAATTCCAAAATTGTCTTGTGAAGTGAGTAGAAGAACCAAGAAAGAACAAGTTTCAATGTTGTTGTAGAAGTTCTATATCAATCAAGCACCTCAGTTGTTTTATTTCCTCATACTGTGTCCTAACAATTGTTCTGTTTCCAAAAGTCAACCTCAATAATCAATAGAGGCCAAAATTTCAAACCTCTGCTGTATTCGAGGCCTATTAAACTCACCACCAAACAATGCAAAATGCCTACAACAGCGTGGGTGTCTTTCGACATTCAAAACCAAAGTGAGAAGCTGGGATCATTTTGAATGACTTTAATGGCTGTGGGGGTCGATAAATTGTTCATAGGTATAAGTCTATGCTAACAAAAGCTCCCTTAGACTCATGATGTAGGATTCACACCATTGTACTGTCATCAAAATGATTGAATTCTGTTTAATCTGACATTTGGTTCGGAATGTGATTATCCATAGGAGAAAGAAAACATGCTATGACTACGGTGGCCTTGAAGTACGAAACAAATCAGCAAATCAGGAAAACACAATGACAATTCCGAAAAAAGGGAAAAATTAATTAAAAAGACAATGACAAATAACAATTAAAGAAACAATAACTGTAGATAGCTAAACACAAGGACAAATCAAGTAACATTTTAGGTCCTGACTTTCGCTGCATTTTGGACCTGATACAGACTGATTAAACGAACATATGGGTAAAAAAGTTATACACAGCTTTTTGCACAAATGACAGCAAACTCCTGGCGTGAGAGTTCTGCTCATTTAGTTGCCCGTGAAAGTAAACATGAAAAAGAAAATGATGTGAAAGGTCAGTGTTTTGAAATGAAAACCAACATTTTTTATTGACCAATACAAATTAACAAACGTTTAATTGAAAATAATACTTAGAGATTCTGAAGTGAAAGAATAGGAACACACAAAAAAAACACCTTTTCCAAAGTATAGCAAATTACTATTTTAGAGGAATTTAATGAAATTGGAAAATCAGTTTACAGATAAAAGAGAAACAATCTGGTCATTTTAATTTGTAGCTAATTTCATATTACTACTTTCTAATTTGTGATTATATTTAGTCATTTGCATTTGATTTTTTTAATTGGTCATTGTGGTTTCTGATTTGCAGAGTTTTATGATTTGCAGAGTTTTATGATTTGCAGTTGTCGTTTTCTGGTGTTCTGTTGTTTGATTTGGTTTTTACTTTTTAGCACTTGTGTTTAATGATTCACAGTTGTATTTATTTTTTCTTATTTGCCGTTGTTTTGCACTTCAGGGCAACTGTATGTGACAAAACTGCATGCATAATAGCTATACCTAGCTGCAGTTAGTGCAATGATGAAAAGTTCCCCAGGATGAGAAGCCTAACAAGGCACATACTTCCCAGATAAATGTTCTATCAAATACATGGCAGACCGTAGCAATTATTCAACTAAGAGCATGGGCAGAGGGTTTAAATAATAAAACACTACAATAAAATAATCTGCAGCAGAGTTTGATTTGATGTGAAAAAGAACAAGGAAGTCTGTAATTTCAGGAATGCAAACAGGAAAACTGTATTCGCTGAAAGGGAATTGTAAAAGTAACAGCAAATCCAGAGTTAGAAAGTTTTCTCAGATGTGAATGATTGACGAATAATCAATTTTCAGTTGTGTTGCCCCAAAACTCCAGATGAGTTATTTCTTAATCCCCAGATTTTCTGGATGTGTTATCAAGAATGTGGCAAACAGATTGCTTGTATCGCAGTGCATAAGTGGGTCTTAGGTGTGACCAACCAGGGAGAAACAAAGATATAATATCTCAGTTTGAGAGCACTGTGACTGACGTTCTGTATCTGGTGGTTGCTTGTGGGTATGTGAACATCCCTCCAGCCATTTAGATTGCATTTGGATTTCATGTGTAGAATCTACTTTCACCCAAATCAAACTTGTAAAACAGAGCCTGTATTTATACCCTCAATTTGTTTGTTCTAAAAATGTCGACGCAGGGAGGTAGAGAAAAAAGCCCTTTTCTTGTTCAGTGCTTTAAATGGATTACAGAAGAAAATCTAGTCCAGCTGGTGCCTTGGCAGCAGATGATATTGTCGACTTTGTTGGCTTTGGACGAGGTTTGGGAACAGTTTTGCAATCTGTGCTTTCCCGGCAGTTGATAGAAAGGAGGCTCGCTACTGTTCAAATTACCCACCTCACCCATTTATGTACCTCCCCCCTCCCCTTCACTCGTGCAAGTGCTTGTGCTCATCCTTTGCAGTATATCAGCGTGATGCGTTTAAGGGCTTTACAGTGAAATCTCAGGACTGACCCCAAATGCACTGGAGCTCAATGAGTGGGCAATAAAGTTAATGGGTCAGATCCAATCTATGCTTATAACACACCTCTATACACACACACATGCGGACACATGCACACACACACACATACACACACACACACACACACATGATTCAATTGTGAAAGTGGAGCAATGAGAGAAGATTCCACTTTGACACGCGTCCTAATCTAACTGAAATTTGATTTTGTTAGAGAAGCAATTTGAAAGAGACCAGGATATTATATCTTCATGAGTACTTATATTCTAATTATATGATGTTATTTCATAGTTTATGTCATATTATATATTAATTATATGTAGAATCATGCAGTTTCTTCATTTGTTTCATTGATAGTTGTTGTTGTTTTTATTCTTATTTGCATTCTTAGTGTTTTTGTGTGAATTTTCGTTGTGTGCAATTTTAAATTGACAGTTATAACCCGAAACAGTTTTTCCTGGCATTACCTTTTTCTCATTGTAAGCATTGGGCTCATACAAATATTCAATGAAATAAGATGTTTTTTTTTAATTCTGTTGTGTTGATCTATAATGTTTACAGTAAATCTGATTCGGATTAATCCTTTGGTAGTCAGTATAGATAATAAATAGTATATAAATTATAAAAATCTCTAATAACTAAAGTCTTTCCTTATCCTTTATCAAGGGAATTGTGTATAAAATATTGCATCCTATTACAAGACCGTGCTGCGCCAACAACTAATTTTGAGAACTCCAACTAATTTAAATTATCAATCACATCAAATCCAATTATGTGCCCTATTATCCTAATTTTCCACTCTAAGACAAGATGCCGAAATAAAAATGATCACTGCGTTTGTCAAGACATAGAGTAATTGATTTGTGTGCCCACATGCTGCTGTTTTTTTCTCTCTCTCTCTCTTTGGCTACCTTTTGTAATTAGAGTAGACTGTGTGTCAAATTGTCACCTTATTGCACATTTTCACTCTTCCTGCAGAGGACTCTTTTCTCTCCTTCCCCTTTTCAATGGAAGCTTCCAATTCTTCTTTCCAGGGAGTTATTTGCCACAATTATACTGTCAATCACCTGTAGGGAAACCACCAGTCACATAGTTAGATTAGATTAGATTAGTAAATTGGTACACTAAAGATGAGACAAATCACCTTGTGAAGTGGAGCACAAAATACAATTAATATAACATTTTAAAATCTGATTTGTTTAGGGAGTTTCTGTAGGTATTTATTTCAATAGATTATGTATGTTTGATGGTCTGTTGGTTTCTATATTGTTAATAGTTATATGAACAACTGTTAGTGACAATCTTAATGATGTAAAACAATCAGGTTAACTATTAATGCATTTTTTTTCATCTCAAAATACTTGTCTTCGGGCAAGTGTTCTTTTTGAAGATGCTCCATTTTGCAGAGGGTGTTTTTATAAAAAGTGTAAATCCTTTAGTGTGTGCCTAACTAAAGCAAATCTACTTATATACAGTGGCGGTCCGTGAATTTCCTAGTGACGCCTTCAGCTATCGGAATCAATCCAACCCTCATAAACTGTTTTATGGCTATAAAACCTATACTGCAGCTACACTTGAGACACATAAAAAAGCATCAATAATAACCTCATACAATTGAAATATTATTTAGGAATATAGCCATATTTTACTCACCAAAAAATATTTTTAACTACACAATATCCATCCTCCTTTCTTTCCTCCTTCTTTTCTATCACCATCGAAGCTAATGCTGAAAGTCAAGCCTGTCCTGTCGTATTTCTGGCATATGTTTTTATTCGATTTAGCCTTGACAGTAAATCTGCAACAAATCCATTTCTTCTCTTCCTTCGGGTTGACAAAACCGCTATTAAATCAACACAACAATATATTTGCTTGTGCAGCTCGCTCCAGATAAAACAAAACATAATTAACACCAGTCTGTGATTCAGATATTTTTTAGGCCAGCAGAGATGGCCTTGCAGGCCCTGACGGTCCACCACTGCTTATATACATATTCACTCTATTTTGTGTACCCTTTAGTTGAATTGCAAACATTCATTCATTATCTGAACAGTTTATCCTAACAAGGGTTTCAGGGGATGCTGGATCTTACCCCAACTAACTATCGCCATCTGAATTGTGAACCTACAAAATCAGAGATGTTCCCTTTTAGAAGCAAGGCTGTTTATCCTGAATGAGAAGAAAAACACAGTGTGGTGTTTCAGAAATTAGATAAAGCAAGCAGGAACAATCCTCACGAGTGTGGTAATGAGACTTAATAGGAGTTAATGGGGTTACACTGATCAGGAGAGTAGGGACACCCCAGGTTAATACAGCTACTAACAGGACAGAGACAAAGGGGAGACAGACCCACACTCACATTCAGTACATTTACACAAAGTAGCAGCAGGCTTTTTGCTGAGCCCTTTCACTACAGCTTCAAATCATTAGATTGCTATAAAAACCTTGCCTTGGTTTTAAGAATTATACATGAGACTTCTGCCGGGATCGACTCTTTGATTTTCTTGTCCTCAGCCACTCTTACCAATGTGTGAGTGAGTGTGTGTTTGTGTCTGTTTAAAAACTGTTCTTTCAAGTCGTGTGCGCTTAGGAACACTTAATGAGATCGTCGTGAGTTTTACCTGTGAGCAAGCCTTTGATGAAATGATTTTTTTTAAAGAATGGCAAAGGAACGGTAGATGGGTCATGGGAAGGCTGATAAGAGCAGGGAAAGAAGAGTAGATCAGAGCACGTACTGCATACATCACACGTACACGCTGACTCTTCGGTTGTGTGCGTGTTGAGGGGTGATATATAGAGGTGACCTGGAGGAAATAGAGAAGCTTTAGTGGGGTGGGGGCCGGCAGTGAATAAGAGCGAGCAGCAGCACAAGTGACACAGAGCACAAGGCTGCATTCATTTTTAATCAAGAGGGAAAGTCAGCTCAGGATGAAAACTTACTTGAACACACACGTCAATATATGGCTTTTGAATGCATTAATTGCAAAGAAAATGTTCATCTTTTCCAGACTTGATTCCTGCTTGGTTTTATTACTCGGCACAATTTGATGACTAGCTGGTAGCCTTGCTCAATAATGATAAAGACGTATAAGGGATGACAGCCATTTTGGTGGAGTCATCTAAAGCAAGCTACACTAAAAGATCCCTTTTATTCAATAGGGGTTGACACATCTTTAAATGTAATATACCGTGGTATGAAAGAGTTTAAGCACTCATAAATTCCCTTTGTGTGGATCAGCAATTCGAGTCGTGTATAAAATCGCAGAAAAACACATTTATATTTGAGAAGTGAAAAAGGTTTTGTGGAAAGTCACTAATAATCATTTAAAGAAATATACAACTGTTGCTTCTTCTATTTGAATATCTTTAGCAATGATTATTGGAAGATAGCTTTTTTTTGGTAAGCTCACTGACCTATACATACACAGTTAAAGCCAAAAACTAGAGGGTAATTATGGTGGCAATTGCAAGTGTTTCGCCTCTTTAATCGTCTTTAAAGAGTGGACCTAAACATAAAGATTATTGAACAGCATGCTTTCTTGGAAGGATGCAAAAATTATCTCAGAGATCTTCTTAGTTTTCCCTTTCAGATACAAGGAGGCAAAGGCTGTAATTATTTTGGAGCCACAATTAAAATTGATATTTAGATGTTATAGGTCACATTGTTTGAGAAGGTTTTGAAATAACATATCATGAACTGTCAATGTATATGAATAGGGTGTGTAAAGGGTTCCTTTTTTTAATTCCACTGCATTCTTTAGAAATAATGATCATCATCCACTAATCCAGTGGGTGCACTCTGGAACTAATTACCTGTCAATCAGAAGTTGAACTCATACACAACTGTTCACATTCAGAGCGTTCAATAATTGATGTAAAGTATGCATACATAAAACTGGGAGGAAACCAATCAATAAAAAAAATCGTTCACAAGGATATTACTTGTTTTGGTCCAATTTAGGGAAAATCAATATCCACCATGTTCACAAATTACAAACCATGTTTACCAGGCTAGTTAGAATATTGTCTGTTTTCTTCTTTTTTCTCTGTTTTCTGACACTATTAACATTTAAATTAGGTTGCCCTCATTAAAGAAGAAAGGCATGAACAGCAATCGTCTGTTCCATTCTAAAGAAATCCCCGTTACTTTCCCATGTGGGTTCTAACACTATTTTACTTGCCTTCGACTGAATGGGATATTATTTCAGACCTGAAATGAACATAAAGCTGAACAGGGAGGATGTGTCCTCCGCTATCCGATTTCTTTCTCTCCCGCTTATCGCTATTTCCCTCTTCCAGATTGGGGGGCTCTCATCCAATTCCAAGAACAGAGGAGATGTACAACACTGGGAGGGAGGAGGGCACAAAGGCAAGTTAGACAACTACACAGGCACGCACACACACAACGGTGGTAGAAGTGAGCGAGTGATGTGCCCTTCGCTCCTCTCCCATAAACACGTTGTTGTGTACATTCAGACACAGAGAGCCTTATTTCCAGATGCTGTCAGCAGGAGGGCACGAGCTGGAGGAAGCAAAGGATGAATTCTCCTCCGCCTCATTCCATCAAAGTGCCATGACATCCCTACTTACCAGCCCTATCCATCTCCACAATGACTGTCTCCCACTTTGGTCTGCCGTTTGAACATGCGCGTGTGTGTGTTGTTGCGTGCGCGCCAATGATGGAGGGTGCATGAGGTGGACTTTGAATGTTGCGACCTCTGCTGATCTAACACAGGGGCTTAAGGAAGAACAGCTGTGTTTGACTTCGCACAATTCCCATCAGACAAAGTGGAGAAGTTACTTCACTGGAGTTTAAACTGGTGTTCGACCTCTGCTTCACCAAGAAATCTCTTTGATGGATTCCCTAAAAGGTCACCGTTTTTTTGTTCAATTTTTTCCAGTGTCATACTTCAGGAGTTTTTACTAGTTTGTCTTTACATCGTCCAGGGTGTTTTCATCTCTGTGAAGCGTCGGTGCTCTGTCCAATTCCCCGACCTCATTTTGTCTCTGAGCGAAATAGTTTATTTCACACGAATGCAACCTCCATAACACTGCTGTCCTTCTCCTCCCCAGGGCTATGGCCATGCATTTTCTACTTGAAATTATTTTTTCTTCTGTTTGTTATCACTGGTCTGCTGTGATCCATGACCACTGAAATAGCGGGAATACACGGTAAGTGAAAATAAATGGATGCAGCACTTTTCGAAGTTCAACAGCACATTTCTTGTGCTGCTTCTTTAGTGTTGCAGAACTGTCTTTACCACAGATTCTTTTTTTTGCATTCAATTGAAAGGCACAATATTACTACAGTGGCACAATTAAAATACATTATTACAATAAAAATAATACTACATTATTAAAATACAGATACAATTCTCTAATTATAGAGGCAATTCTTGCTTTAACAATATCCATGCTGTTGGGTGGAACTTTTTGTGCAAATCAAATCATAAGCCTTTATTGTCATCATACACAGCTGCGTATTAATGAAATTGGTGGTGCTACTCCACAAAGTGCGTTTTCCCAGTAAAAAAACATAAATAAGTAATATAAAAATGTAAAAAGTCACATCCTGGCAAGGTAAATTCTAAAATATTGCACAATCTAAGACATCTGCTTTTTTTGTTGCTAAATCAATATTTTGAGTTTTTCCTCACACTGTTTATTCATTTTTACATATATTAATGAAATTGAAGTGTTAATTAAAGGTAAGTCCACAGGCAGAAAAATGTACACCAATTACACATGTTTGTAAGCTCATTGTTTTTATGTTTGTTTGTTTGTTTGTTTTTGTTCACTTGAATGTGCTCAGTTAAAAATCTACCTCTAGATATTCATGTAAAAAATATATTTTTGATGATTTTAGTTCATCTACAAGGGCGGCCCGGCGGATGAGTGGTTAGCGCGTCGGCCTCACAGTGGGGGACCTGGTTCAAATCCAGGTCATGTGCACCTGTGTGGAGTCTGCATGTTCTCCCCGGGCCTGCGTACACTCTAAATTGTGAGTGTGAGCGTGAATGGTTGTTTGACTTCTTGTGCCCTGCGATTGGCTGGCCACCAATTCAGGGTGTCCCCCGCCTCTGGCCCAAAGTCAGCTGAGATAGGCTCCAGCACCCCCCGCGGCCCTAGTGGGGATAAAGCGGTTCAGAAAATGAGATGAGTTCATCTTCAAAATCTTACTCAATGACCGAATCGTGCTAGATTGAATTTGGAAAAATGTGCACTAATTTAGATGACTAATCTAAAAAAAATTAAAAAAAACTCAAAAGGGAATAACCTTTCTCAAAATGTTCAATAACAACTTTTGAATATGTTGAAATAGTCTGGTTAGAGTTAGTTTCCCTCTGGCTTTACTCGGTGGTCTTTTTCATTAAAAATTAGTGTGGGGCAAATGGGTACTCCTTAGACAGCAGTATTTCTTGGATGTCATTGTGGGTTATAACATAATATAGTGTTACTGTGTTTCCTGGGTAGTGATGCATGGTTAAGTGTCCCAAAGGTATGTATGAATAATTAAAAGGGCTTAAATGCTTCCTAGTGTTTTAATTAAAGTCACGACCCAACCTAATTTGACAGTTTCGGACTTGTGGGTTGAAAAATAGCTCATCAGATGACCATAACTTTTTTTGCTGGTTTGTTTTGTGCTAAAAATGTTGACAAGATTTTTATTGGGTAGCAGAAATAAAAGGCCAATTTTCTTTAAAAGATATATAAACACGTACTTTTGTGGCTCTGCAGCTTTGCACAGCTTCAAAATAAAACATTCATGGATCTTATTTTTTCAACCTTTTCAGCAACATTACGCCAAAATAGAGTCAACTGCTAATGCACTCACTGACCATTTTGACCCAAAATACTCTGGGGCTGAAGAGGCTCTTATGCATAAAATCCGAGGCTGCTTATCCATTTTCAGAAGCAATAATTAGCCTCTGTAGTGTCAAGATTTCTCCACAGCTTTGCATGGAGCATTTAGTTTGACATCTATTAAACTGCATTAAATTGCCTTGAAGTGCTTATTAGTTATGCCACTTGGACATAACAATTCATATTAAATATACAACATGGAGACTGAGAATAAAAGGCCCAGGGGAAGCTGGAGAGTCAAATTTGATATGAGATTGTAACGCTATTGCATGTGACTGAAGAGGAAAACATATTCAATGAACAAGCTAAAATGGATGATTTTTTTTATCATTTATTTGTTTTTGCATGTAATAATTTAGTGTATCCTAGTCATGCAAATTCAAGCATTTACCAAATACAACCAACCAGCCAATGGTGTGCCCACGTAAAAAAAAATGGGGGGGTCATTATAAATTATTTTTGTTATTACTATTATAATTATCTTTTTTTATTGCATTGACTGCGCTATAGACTTGCACCATTGCAGCCAGCACCATTGCAGGTATCTGGATTGGTTGTTGTTTTTTACATGAATATTTGAACCGACTGAGCAAGCACATGCAGTCTATTTTCTAATTAGGGTGCTAATTCATTTATTATAGTAGTAAATTTAAATGATTACAATGAAAACCTCAAGTGGAGACATTCATGCTCCACAAAAGGCCTCTAAATGAAAGCAAAACACAATTATCCTTGCACATGCTCAAGATTTTCGGAATTCTGGCATGACAACCTTCATTGTCACATTGTGACATCACACATTATGTGATTTAATTGCAAAGTTTTTGTGGATATTTTTCTATGGAAAATGTGTTTATATATTGAGGACTGGACTTAGTGCATACACACTTTATATCGGAGTGTGTGGGTCTGTGTGTCTTTGTGTCGGAGGAGAAACATGTGAGGATAATTTAATTATAGAACAGATAAAGAAGGTTGTTGAGGTTAATATCCAGCATGCACTGTGCTCTTCCCCAGACATACTAATTGCTTTAAACACATTTGGAACTTTATTGACTGCAATGATCTCTCTTTCTCTCTTTCTCACTCTCTCTCTCTCTTTCTCTCTTTCTCACTCTCTCTCTTTCTCTCTTTCTCACTCTCTCTTTCTCACTCTCTCTTTCTCACTCTCTCTTTCTCTCACTCTTTCTCTCACTCTTTCGCTCACTCTTTCTCTCACTCTTTCTCTCACTCTTTCTCTCTCACTCTCTCTTTCTCTCACTCTTTCTCACCCCATCTCTGTCTGTCTCTCTCTCTCTATTTATCTCTAACTTCTCTCTCACCCCCAGCTCTGTTTCTCTCACTTCTCTTACCCTCTCTGTTTCTCTCTCTCTTTCTCTCTCTCTCTTTCTCTCTCTCTCTCTCTCTCTCTCTCTCTCTCTCTCTCTCTCTCTCTCTCTCTCTCTCTCTCTCTCTCCCTCTCCCTCTCCCTCTCCCTCTCTCGCTCGCTCTCTCTATTTATCTCTAACTTCTCTCTCACCCCCAGCTCTGTTTCTCTCACTTCTCTCTTAACCTCTCTGTTTCTCTCTCTCTCTTTCTCTTCTTTCTCTCTCACTCTCTCTCTTTCTCTCACTCTTCTCTCTCACCCCCTCTGTCTCTCTCTCTCTTTCCCTCTTTCTCTCTCTCTTTCCCTCTTTCTCTCTCTCTTTCCCTCTCTCTTTCCCTCTCTCTCTCTTTCCCTCTCTCTCTTTCCCTCTCTCTCTCTCTCTCTCGCTCTCTCTCTCTCTCTTCTGCTCTCTCTCTTTCTATCTCTCTCTCTCTCGCTCTCGCTCTCTCTCGCTCTCTCCCTCCTGCTCTCTCCCCCTCTCTCTCTAAATGTAACCTCTGACCTCCATCTCTGAGTCTGCCATATTTACAGAAGGATGGTTAAAATTGTATAATAAGGTGCTTGATCCAGGGAGGCAACTTGATGAGGTTGGATTGGCAGGTGATTAACTCCTCTTAACCCACAGGAATGCTCTGTCTTCTTCGAACTAATGATGCCGTTGACGTTTTTTTAATGTGTCAAGTTGTGGAGGAAAAAACCTTGGACATTTCGTTCAAGGGAATGATGTTTTAAAAAAAATGCAGCCCCCTCACTTTTCTATATATCTGCTGAGATCAATCCTCTTTCATTCATCCAGACCTCCTAATGAGAGTGGAGGTGAATGGAGGGAGTTATTAAAAAGTCTTCACCTTTCCCCCGGGACAGCTAAAGAGGAATTATAGGCATCTAAGTGCACTCATAGCCAGTGTAAGGAGTTATTTCACATTTCTGCTGTCATAAATCCACAGTCTCCAAAGCGAAAGCAGCAGCATTCCTGGCCCCTTTTGGTTGGCTTCTCACCTTTTTTTTTATAAAAAGGATATGCTGTGGATAGTGGAGCAGAAAGAAGAGGATGAGAATATATAGCAGGGAGGTGGAGAAAGAAACGTTTGGTGACAGGGAAGGCAATGAACACATTAAATAAAGTGAATGAATTAAAATTTGCGTGGCTTGATGAACATCCAGCTACTGTAAAAGTGTCTGTTTATACATGTTTTCTTTTGCTTGTACACACAAATCTAATTTATATGGTTACAGCCTTGAGCATTGAATTATTATATTTGACAGAATGTCACCATTCTTCCAGTTGTCCATTCTAATCACTATGCAATCTGCTTGTAAATGCAGTCGGACTGAGAGCTGACAAATGTGCTACAATATGCCTTGCAGCTAATGAGAAGTCAAGATGCTTGACTTTTCACATGCAGATCATCATGTCTTCTCAATGGATGACTCCGATTGGTCATTAGCGGTGCTCAGATGGACTAAAGGTCCAGATCACCTTACGTATTATTTTTGCTTTTTTTTTGTATTTATTTTTGTATTTTCTACCAGCAGCATCTAGTGGCATGAAGAAGCACTGCGATACACTGGATTTAACGCAGTAGACTTTGAGGTTGTCTTCCACTAAAGAGGTAACATAACTCAATCAATTTACTCTTATTGTAATTTAAGGCAATGACTTTCCTGTGTTTCATGATGTCCAATTCTATTAGGATATAACATCTTCTCATCAAATTCCAAAACCATACAAGACTGTAAATAAGGGGTGTCTTTGAGGGTCTTTTCCAGAAATCTAGAAGGCTGCAAGGGCCAACGTGAAATTCTTTCACTTTCATTTTTTAATCGGAAGATCGGAATCAGGGTGGCCCGGTGGGGCGAGTGGTTAGCGCGTCGGCCTCACAGCTCTGGGGTCCTGGGCTCAAGTCCAGATCGGTCCACGTGTAGTTTGCATATTCTCCCCGGGTCTGCGTGGGTTTCCTCCGGGTACTCCGGTTTCCTCCCACATTCTAAAAACATGCATGGTAGGCTGATTGGACACTCAATTTTTTTTGTTTTTACATGAATTTATTTAAAACTGAATACTGAAGTATGGTACACACCATGGAATGGCACCATTTAAGTGGCTAGTTCCAACTAGCGTTGAAGATGTGAACTGCAAGAGAATGCAGGCTGAACAAAAGCTTATTGACCCGCCTCTGATGTTTGGAATTCAAAAAAAGGCTGAAAGACAAAAAAAACATTATTAGTTATAATGTTTCCTTCTCAGCTACAGTTTATTTTTCTGCCTTTTCACAAAGAGATGCCATCGACCAGGGCTAGGAAAATCATGATGTCTTCTGAAATATATTTTTCTTATTATATGAATTAGCCTGGCCCAAATTACTTTGAAATAACAATGTAAAGTT